>NC_059549.1:9090909-9393939 GCF_905220415.1 Colias croceus
ATTCTAATTTTCAGGGGTTCGCTTTGGCCTTTTAACTCGGTAATAAGGAGTGTTGAAAAACAAATCGCAGATTTAGTTTTGTGTGAGTTTCATCGCCCCGGTTTAAATTTGTATGTGTGCGTTATGGATTGCATGTACTGTGTCTTATGTAGGCGTATTGTAGAGTGCGTATTTTTTGTATTATAGAAAGAAAACGCGAGAGATTCTTTTTTTACAGATTATTTATTGAAATAGGAATACATTGCCTACTGTGTTTCTGTTTATGGCTGAGTAGTAATAAAAATTGGCATATATTTTTGTCTTCCATACATTGCGTGTGTATTAACTATTTACTGTGTATAGTTAGAAATCTATATACAAAATAAAAATAGCCTCAATTAAAAGCATATCTATCATTTGTCATGTTCCATATAAAATATAACAGAAAACCTTCATTAGCCCAAATGGACTTTCAATGTAACCTATAAATAATGAAATCCACAAATTCAAGTCTCAAATATATTCAATATCCAAAGAAAAGCGGTTGGATACAGCTCGACGGGGATACAGACCGACAAACTATATTTAAACGGTACACTTAAGACAGATTATTCTAAACTAGTTCGCGCGGATAGATATTATCTGAATAAAAAACCGTAATAATAATAATAAGTCATTATATACGTGATTAGGTTAGTTTTATATAAACATATATAGATCTCTAGAGCCTAGAGCATAATTGTAAAATCGAAGTATTAGTTAGATGCTAAAATTAAGACTCCGAAATTACATATACATGCATCAAAATAGGTAATTATTTATTTTAAGGTATCAAATGCTTTTCTATGTGACGCTAAAGGGTAAAGGGACGCTAAACACTTATTACTTTTACAATTTACATTATAATATGTAATTATGTTTTTATATACAATTCCACCTCTACTCATCATACTTCATCAGTATTATGGAAAAGAGTAACATGGAGACATTTTCACATGTATAATATTAGAATATATCTGTATTCCATACAAAACTGTTTATCAGCACAGTTTTCCCCAGTGACATTATAGTAGAGAATAACTATAAGCAATTTTGTAGGAAATTTAACTAAAACTCTATTACTCAAGATACGTGTCAATATTTGCCCTCAAGTTTGCTTGGTCACATGGGTTGAGTGCATGAAGACTGAAGTGTACATATATATGTATACCATTAACTATTAACATTACTAAGATAAAGCACAATTTAAGAACATAGATATAAAGAAAGAACCAGAAATTATATTAATTATTGCATATTTAATGTAATTTCTGGAAACTACAAGATGTTAGTATGTAATTAAGGTAGGATGGATGAAAAGAGAACAATATCCTGAGAAATATTGCGATAAGAGTTATAAGTTTTTTTTTACGTACAACGAATAATATCAAGTATTATTGTGACATAATAATGTTATACTGACAACAAAATTTTACTGTAGGTTTTATATTCTTTACTATAACTTATGTAACAAATCAAAATATTTGTAAAAGCGAGTGTATGTTGCAAGAAAAGTTGTGTATTCTCATTTTTTCTCTTAATTTGCCATTTCCCCAACATTATTACGGATTTTACGCAAGTTACACGAATTAAACAATACAATAAACATACAAATAAATGAAAATTCGAGATAAAATGAAAATAATCGCCATTTTAAACACAGTAAAAATAAAAATAAAATACATAACGTAGAAATGAAAACCGGGAGCTGTTGACAGCGACGCATAATCATGGGGAAGGTTCCAGAATTTATCCCGAAAACTTCCGTGCAATACCCAACCTTGTATTCTTGAAATAGAGTTCTAAATCGCTTGTGTAGTTGTTGATAGCAATAATACGGAACGTAACGATTCGTTGGTATTTTGTATCGCATGTGTGACAATGTTATTGCATTATTAAAAGTTTAGGCTGTCGCCAAATTCGGGCTAATCGAAACGAATCTACATGATTAGGCTATGTATGAGACTAAAGAGAATACTGTTTGATACGAAGTTTAATAATTGGACAAAATAGGTACCTAGCTGTCAAAATCCATGGTTCTGATGCGTTCTGTAATAATTGGACACAGTAGCCATTAGGTACCTAGCTGTTATAATCCATGGTTCTGATGCGTTCTGTAATAATTGGACACAGTAGCCAGTAGGTACCTAGCTGTTATAATCCATGGTTCTGATGCGTTCTGTAATAATTGGACACAGTAGCCAGTAGGTACCTAGCTGTTATAATCCATGGTTCTGATGCGTTCTGTAATAATTGGACACAGTAGCCAGTAGGTACCTAGCTGTTATAATCCATGGTTCTGATGCATTCTGTAATAGATCCTTGCTTTGGGTTTGAGAGGAGGAGGTTATAGTGGGTAAGAAATAAGAATCCCACATGCTCTTTTTTCTCTCAAAAAAGAGTTTTTAGAAGATTTCTTCCCCGTTAACGGTTAAAATCCATTAATGATGAAACACACAAAGCGAGTGGGCCTGATGGTATCCCCGCCATTGTTCTCAAAACATGTGCTCCGGAACTGGCACCGGTTTTCACAGAGCTGTTTCGGTACTCCTATAACATTGGCGCAGTCCCTGCTTCGTGGAAGACTGCCTCAGTACACCCGATCCCTAAAAAAGGCGATCGTTCTGATCCATGCAACTACAGACCTATCGCGATTACCTCTTTACTCACAAAAGTGATGGAAAGCATCATTAACGGCCAACTTCTGGGTTATTTGGAAGAAAACCAGTTGATTAGTGACCGACAGTATGGCTTTCGCCATGGACGGTCAGCTGGTGATCTCCTAGTTTACTTAACCCATCGTTGGGCTACGGCAATCGAGAGTAAAGGGGAAGCCTTAACGGTTAGTCTGGACGTTGCAAAAGCCTTCGATCGGGTGTGGCATCGGGCTCTTCTCTCGAAACTTCCAGCCTATGGACTCCCAGAGAAATTATGTAAGTGGATTGCCAGCTTTCTTACATCTCGTAGTATCCGGGTCTTGGTTGACGGTTCGAGCTCTGCACTACTGCCTGTCAACGCTGGCGTCCCTCAAGGCTGCGTCCTTTCACCCACACTGTTCTTACTGCATATCAATGACATGTTACAAATCAGTAACATTCATTGCTATGCAGATGACAGTACTGGAGATGCTATATATTCCGGCCGCCCAAATATTTCTCGAGAACACGTCAATGCAAACCGAAACATACTTGTGTCCAATATTGAGGCTCTCCTTGGTGAATTCTCTGAGTGGGGTCGACAAAATCTTGTCCAATTTAATCCTGGCAAGACGCAAGTATGTTCATTCACAGCCAAGAAAACTCCATTTCTCACAGCTCCCTTATTTGAGAACACTCCCCTAACAATAAAGCCTAGTATCGGAATTCTCGGCGTCGATATATCTGACGACGTTCAGTTCCGCTATCATTTGGAAGGCAAAGCTACTATAGCTTCTAAAAAAATGGGCGTCCTTAATAGAGCGAAGCAGTATTTCAGGCCAGGCCATCTCTTGTTACTTTATAAAGCGCAAATACGGCCTCATATGGAATACTGCTCCCACCTCTGGGCCGGTGCCCCTCAATATCAACTCCTTCCACTCGATAGCGTGCAACGAAGAGCCGTCAGAGTTATCGGCAACCGGGCACTTACTGATCGGCTGGATTCACTAGCTTTACGACGAGACGTCGCATCTTTATGCGTATTCTATCGTCTGTACAATGGAGAGTGTTCTGACGAGTTGTTTGAACTGATACCTGCCGCAGACTTCCACCATCGTTCTGCCCGTCACAAGGCAAAGTTTCATGCTCACCACTTAGATCTTTGGCGTACGAGCACAGTGCGTTTTTCTCGTCACTTTTTACCACGAACTACCAAATTATGGAATAGCCTCCCCGCAGCGACATTTCCTAATGTCTACAACTTGAGTGTCTTCAAAAAGAGAGTGTACCTCCATCTCAAAAAGTCGGCAACGCACCTGCAGAATCCCCTGTAGATGAATATGGGCGGTGGACTCGCTTACGATCAGGCGCTCCACAAGCCCGTTTGCCCACTCTAAAAAAAAAAAAAAAAAAAAAAAAAAAAAAAAATATTTTGTCTGTGCGAAGTCTAATCGCATATGATTACAAAATAACTTGTAAGCAAAGAAAGAAGAAAATTACTAATAGTAAACAGTCTATTTCTTAATTCAAAATTACCTCCCAAAAACTTGAAAGTTTTTGTCATCACGGCACGGCCTTTATGTTTAAAAACATCAATAACCGTACCTATTGATTTTTAATATTTTCAGTTGAATACACGAAAATGTATTCCAATCCCATCAACTTCCGGTGCAATAATTTTTTACCGGAAATGACGTAATATTTCGTGCAATTGGAAAAGCTTGTTTCACTGCAATATTTCAACGTTGAAACCATAATGTGACTACGGCTTTAAATGTTAACAATTTTCAACTTTTTGCATTCATATAATTATTAGAGCGGAAGAGTTTTTATTTGCTGTCATTATTCAGACCACGATTCAGACAAATATCTGTCATAAAGTGTCCAATGGTTCCATAAACAAAAAAAAATATTTGAAACAAAATATTGTTTTCATTTTGCCATATGTTTATGATTATACTACAAAATGTATGGAAAAATGTAGATTGAGTCAAAACTTGACCATGTTAATCGTTTTATACTTCTAGGCCTATACCTATCTTGTGTGTTGTGTGTACCTATTATAGACATAAAGTCTAATAGAAAGACCACATCTTAAATGACTAGGTACTTGTAAGAAACTATTGCATCATATAGATGAAATGTTGCCTCTATACTCTACACTTTGGCTCTATAATAATTAATTAGTAAACAGTCCGACATAAATCTATTTAGATTACTTCTATATTTCTATTGACATAACTTTCTCCTAACCAAACATTAAAACAACAAACAAAACCGTGTACAACACAACAATACTAATATCCATATACGAAACTTACAGTAAAATTTATCACTCATTGGCCTGTCCAATTACATTCGGAAGTAATTTTTCAACGGACGAACGAATTATTCGGTTAACGTTACATGACACATGTTCACGACCTCGACAATATTCAAACTATTGTAAAAACAAAGGGAATACGCATGTTTTGAACATGTTTTGTATTGAATTTGGCGTGGAATTCAATTTGTTGCATGTTGTTTTTGAATGCACGTATTTTAGGTTACATTATTAAGTTTTACATTTAAAAATAATATTGAATGGAAAGAAATTACGGTTGAAAATCTTTTATTGTGCGATTCAGGAATTGTGTTGTCTTAATATTATATTTCTGGCAAATGGCAATAGACTTTTATGTCTTCATCTGAAAGCTGAATGGTTTATAGTAAAATTATTCACATATTTATCGACAGTAATGGTTATGGTATTATGCTGGAATAATTTTTCGAAAGTCGAAAGGTAAATGAGCGTTTTTAGACAGTATTTTATCACGATGCTCAAAATAAAGTACATTTTAATATCCTAATGTTCCTATGGATTTAATTATAGACTAAATACTTCCAAATCGATTTTGGTTATTTTAACAATTATTATAGTCTACGCTGTGAGAAACTAAACAATGGCCTATATTTTATTAATAAATATATTCCAAACTGAAATAGATTTGAATTAATTGAATACTAAATATTAGATTTGATTGATACAAAAGCGATGTTTACGAAAATAATTAACAAAGGTTCTATAAATACAGTAATTTTAACTGAAATAACATGAAATATTAAATAGGTACATAAATAATGTTAAAACATGTGCCGTATGAATACCTAAATACTTATTTAAAAAATAAAAGTTATTTGTAGTTTCTCAATTTCTGGATGTATTTGCTTATCAGTCTGATGTTTAGCTTATCAATAAATATTCAAATGAGTCGATACATATCAAACTCCGGTAAGTCCACTCCACGCCAAAAATGAGATAACAATGGCGCCAATTTTGAATTGTAAAACTAAACCAGTCTCTACTTTTCAAATTTAGGTAAGTCAATCTTATCTCTATTAAAATATAAAGTTTGAATATGCTCTCATGTACTCTATAAGCAAGTGTTGGATTAATGTATGTTTTTAATTTCATAGGTATCTTACGAATGCTTTAACAAAATTATATTTTTTTTAAATTCAAGTTTGTAAATCTACAATATTTTTAAATAATAATTCCTCAACACACTTGAAAAGGACTCGTCATTAATTTTACAACGTGTCCTCAATTATAAAAAGCTACATAACATTATATGAAAGATTCAAAGCCGTCGAAATAATTAATGACCCTCGAAAGGGCTAAATCGTCGTTAGATCTTACGCGCCAGGAATTACGAAATTCACATAATTTACTTTAAGATATATACTTATTTGGTACTGAAAAACTAAAGATTGACAAATTACGTAAAAATATTGTATCATTTTGTAGATAGATATCTTGATTTTACACTTACACGTGTATTTGTAACAAAGATTTTTTTAAAATCTCTTTTTATCGTTAGCTCGTTTTATACTCTATCTTGTGTTTAATTTGAATTTACACTAATATCTATATTTGTTATGTATCATTGAAGCCTATATATATATTTAATTAAAATAATTGGAAAAAAATGTGTTTGAATCTAATAAAATTTTCGTGTGGTGTTCAGTAAAACTCCGAAACCGCTTGACTGATTCTCATGAAATTTTTTATCCCCTAAATGATAAGAGTAAGTCAGAACAACGTTTGCAGGCCAGCTAGTACCTAGTCTATAAATACACTTTTTACATAGCATCCACGCAAAAGGGTCATTATAATACTGTCATGAATACCATTAGGTCAAGCCTTTCACCGCTATACTAAAAAATTCCCTTGCAACCTTATCTACGCTACAAAATGACATGGGCAAGTTAACCTTAAGCTTTAAAAAAAGGTTTAATGAGAAAAAAATGCTTTTTACGTTGGTTCGTATCTCAATTATAGTTATAAATATGGAGCTAAATAGAACGTTCTTTCGTAAGGATTTCAAGCAGAATACAAATATTCATTAATTTGAAAGAAGATAAGTAAATAGTAATTTTCATTTACATTTTACTTTGATACAGTCCGGCCCCATATGGAGTACTGCTCGCACCTCTGGGCCGGAGCACCCCAATACCAGCTCCTACCACTAGACCGCGTACAGCGTCGGGCAATCCGCATCATTGACGACGCCGAGATTGCCAAATCGCTTGATCCTCTGACACTGCGGAGAGACGTCTCCTCTCTCTGTGTTTTTTACAAAATTTATAATGGGGAATGTTCTGAGGAACTCTTCGAACTGATTCCAGCCGATTTCCACAACCGCACTGCGCGTCACAAACTTAAATATCATCCTCACCATCTGGATGCATGTCGATCTACTACAGTGCGATTCTCCCGGAATTTTTTGCCAAGAACAACATCGTTGTGGAATGAATTACCATCTGAGGTGTTTCCAAACATTTTTGACAAGGAGACCTTCAAAAAAGGGCATATAAATTTCTTAAAGGCCGGCAACACATTCGCGGTGCCCGTGACAACGCGAATGCTTATGGGCGGCGGGCATCACTTTCCATCAGGTGACCCGCCTGCTCGTTTGCCCGCTTAACTATTAAAAAAAAAAAAAAAAAAAATTTAGATGTTGTCTCCATACAAATAAAATAAATTTTATCTTTTAAATACAAAAGTGATATTTTTGGATACTTATTCATTTTTAGAACGTTACGTATATAATAATTAGCGGTCCGCCCCGGCTTCACCCGTGGTACATATTTCGTAATAAAAGGTAGCCTATGTCCTTTCTCGGGTATCAAAATAACTCCATACCAAATTTTATGCAAATTGGTTCAGTACTTTAGGCGTGATTGAGTAACAGACAGACAGACAGAGTTACTTTCGCATTTGTAATATTAGTAGGGATTATTTATTTTCCATAGAAGAAAACGAACATTTATGGACAATTATATTACTAACAAAATAACATCAAGTGCACTAAAAATCATCGAAACGTATAAAATATCATAGATGCGGCATGCAATTAAATGCAGATGCGTCACAGCCAATTAATCATTGTTACAACGTATTCTGCCTACGTCAAAAGTCCTCCCAGACTAGAACTGTCTAGTAATTGGGTATTCGACCTTATACATTATTCATAGGAATTACGTTCGGGCACTGTGACGTTTCTACATCAGATTATTTGCTCTTTGACTTTCGAGCATCGTAATTTGTTTTGGAATGTGTCATCGTTTAAATTAAATTCTATGTAAATAATAACGTATGTGTTTATTGTAGAGATGCTGCTTATAACGTAATTACATACCTTGGAATACTATATATACCATGATTTGGAAACTCTTTTCGTCAAGAGTTAATAAAACTTCAGTAGAGAGAATTATCGGCCTTGTATCCATGCCTTAAGATATCTTTCATCATTACCAGCCTATGTTCGTCCACTGTTTGACGAAGGCCTCTTCCAATGCACGCCACTGAGCCCGGTCGACGGCCCTCTGCCACCAATTGTGGCCAGCAACCCTGCGGACGTCGTCACTCCACCGTGTAGCAGGGCGTCCTACGCTACATTTGCCGAGCCGCGGTCTCCACTCTACATGTGTGCCCCAGCGGTTGGTTCTGCGTCACATATGACCGGCCCACGATATCTTTATGTACCTATTAAATACGCGCTATACAAATATACATATAGCGCGATACGTAAAGCTACATAGCTTTGCCTCTAGTAAAAGCAAGTTTAAATACACCAGACTACAACCTAGACTTGATAACAGTAACTAGTTCAAACTATAAAATGGAAGCATTTAAAGTAAACACCGATATAAGCATGGAAATGAAGGCACAATAAACGCGCCTGCCTTTGTTCTTGGATCGAGTTAACCGATAAGGGGATTCTGGGGCCATACGGGACGATATATTAACGTACCTTTAAATTGCTTCTGAATGTTAATAGGTTTTGTACTAGGAAGTTGAAAGCATTTAAGCCAAAATACTTTTACTACTGTAGTATGACGCATATCTTGGCCAGGGTGGTGGATTATGGCCTGTACCCTCACAGTAGACCCGTATCTCAGCAGTGGGAACGTATATGAGCTGATGATGATAATGACACAACAGCAGGAGTTTGGTTATTTGCTAATCATGAAAAGGGAGTGAAAAATATTTTAACAATAATGAAACCGCCTTCAAAACATCAAGAAGTAAGTAGACAAAAAATGGGACCAACAGTTTGCAAAAATAAAAGCTACAAAATCGCTATAATCAAAATACAAAGCGACCGTGGTTTATGATCATTGAAAACATAACAACTAACTTCAACCTAGAAAACACGAAGTATTTTTTTACAAATATACACAGAATTCTGAAAACGAATAATAAGTTATTACTTTTACACAGAACAGCAGAAAACGTATCACTATTTAATTTATTATGTATATGTATAAGTTAGATATAAGTTACATATTATGTAATATTGACATGATTTTAAAAGAGCAACTATGGAGTTTCTTGCCGATTCTTCTCCATAGATACTGCTTTCCGAATCGGTAGTAAATGTTAAAAATACTTATGTAATGACGATTCGAAAGTGCTACTAAATAGTAGTCTAATTGAATAAATGAATGTTTGAGTTTTTTGAGTTTTTATTAACCTTTCAATATGATATTTGCAATTATATCGATTCAGAACAAATTATTATTACCGAGACTACTCTGTAATCATTGACCTAGAAATTGTATTTACATAGAACTCAATTGAACAATATTTGCAATACTTTTATAACTGCGCACTAACTCACTACAATTTTCCATTTTTGTCTTTTGAATTATTTATTAAATGCATTTCACCCATTAAATTCTACAGACAAAGCACTTCTTATTAAATGTAAACGAACCACTTCAAATGTTTCCCAAGGTTTATTAATGTATTCCTAGAAAAATATAATTATGTAGAGTCTTGTTGTTAATAATTTTATAAAATCAATTTTTTCACTAATTTAAACATCTGAAATATATTCTTTACAGTTCCCTTAGCAACTGTAAAGTATAAAACTATGATGAATATATTCTACAATTCAGTAATTCGCCAAAATTCTCCAAAAAGTCACCACTCAGTCTATTGTAAACAAAACCTCTTCAAAGTTCAAACATAATAATATCACATAGAATATGTTCCTATAACCCAACCAATTCACAAAGTATATTAATATTTTCAATTGCGAGAAATGAATCGATGCAATTCTCTCTTGTCCGAGTTATAAATGACATTTTCCAACTGACGCGCTCCCGATAAGAGGAAATGACGTCACGGTCGATACGTAAATTATTGCTCACATAATAATAGTTACATAATATCATATTATTACTGGCGAGTATTAAAGTGGAGTTATATTATATTTTAAACTACCTAATGTTAAAATTATAGAATGTCTTATTCAAGTAATGCTCAATTGATTTTAAATTAATTACATAGTTTTTCTAGAATTTTTTAGCTAATAGTAAAGATAAAGTTTAGCTTCTCTAAGCTTTTTTTTTTATTTTCGCAAAGCCGTCTGCAAAAGCATTTATAGTTTTATTATATAAATAAAACCTTTATAAAACATTTTCTACATTATACGCAATACGCATACTTTATTATTTAATATATCAAAATATTTCTTATTCCAGATACGAATCCTCAGCAATGCCGTAGTCAGCCACTGTAAGTAATTCGAAGAGCGATATTTACGAACATTTTAGTATGAAATTAATTAATTTTTAAGCCATTCTCTGTGAGCGAGAAACAATTTTAGCAGTAAGTATTATCTGCGTTGCATATTGCAAAATAATCAAAGTCATTGTGCATTTTTATGCATTCCATTTTAATTGAGGATTATATAAATAAATGCACAATATGCATAGTGTTCTTGTGTTCTATTAATGAGAGTCTTGCAAATTTTTAAAGGATTTTAAAAGAGAATCAATCACTACGTTTACAGTTTACAGCGAACTTCGTAATGGGGACATGAGACTCCAGTCTCCGTCCGTTAAAACTCTTAAAATTAAGTAGGTATATTGAATTCAGATTATATAGCTACCTTATATGTATATTATATATAATTATGTATATAGCTACCTTAAAAACTATTTTTTACTTAATAAACATCAAACTTGAATGGACTGAAAACGACTGAACACCCCTTTAACAAACGTAAAGCTTTTTCAATCACGTTTGTCAATTGTTTATACTTTATACGTTACCTAACTTTTAAACCACATATTAATAGCCACGGAAGCAATTCAATTAAGTCAACGACCTCTAAAATCAGCCAATTATTTAGGAGTATCGATTCAAAGTCCACTGGGAGGGACAAATTTACGTTATTGCTTCGACAGCGCCGCGAGAGACACATTTAGTTGTAGGATTAGCGCCGCCATGCTTAAATTAGCTGTGACGTCACAATTGTCTCCAGAGTGTTCGAGTTTGTATGTATCAGCGGAAAGAGTATGAAAGGGAATGCACATTAGTAAAGAAAAATATACTTTTAAAACGATACCTTTCTTTATAGAATTTTTTTACGTCATAATTGTAACTATTAAAAAGAATAACATGTGTATGGCGACAACACTAAGAGACTAATAACGCATGTATTATGATATGATTTAGATTTACTCCACAAAGATAGTAACTAATTAAACAATAAACTCTACATCAAAACTATGATAGTGATTAAGCCAAAAAAAATGCTTCTAAACAGTGCATTTACATCAAACGAACGAACATTGCAAAGAATCTATTCGAACGCACTAAGAACAACGAATGAATGCTCCATGTCTGTTTACAATAAAAGAATTTGACATAGGGTTAGACTGAGCATTCGTTAGTTTGATGTAAATGTAGCGTAAGCCATACGATAAGATACCTTCATAATTTATAGAAAAATCATAAATATATCCAATTTTCTCCCATCTATTCGCATCTAATCTATATAAGTAGAAGCTACGGCACAGATGTCCCGATTGCTTCCCGATGAAGCCGCGAGACTTTATTAAATATTGAGTTCACGGGGAATAAAATTACCGCAATCTGCTGCTTGCTTTAACACCTAATAAAGTAATATCATATTTTTCTTATGAAAAAAACATCCAGAGCAAATCGCATTAAACATTTAATCACACTCAATAAATAATACAATTAAAGGAAAATACGACATATCAATTAATAAAGTATTTGACACCATTTAAATTTTACTAGCCATAATATAATATAAAATGATACTAGATACAAGTCACTATTTCCTACCATCTCATCTGCAAAGCGTTTTCCACCCTAACGCCTACATAATAAAGTCTATAATCCCATGAACATTTTATAAGTTGCATCACTCGTAAAGATTTCCCGTCTCGATATTTACAACCTTTCTCCACTTCCAAACAATTCTTCCACAAAACACTGCAGTGTTTACGATATTTATAGATGGCGCCATTAAAACGTGGGTAGTTTGAAAACAAAGTGCTGGATACGATTTATCGTGAGGTGTTTTGTCAACTTGAGGTGTTTATCGTATCGTATACTGTAAACAAGGAGAAATGTTATGGCATATCTAGGATAGTTTAATCCTGTTATACTAACAATTTGTCAACGTGTAAAAAGTTAGTGATTGTGTGTTAACTGGTATCGATATAGTTTTGTTGGATTTTTATTTACATGTTTGCGAACACTGCAATAATTCTCTTAAGAGAGCGGAGAGCTTATACCAAATGCATAAAGCTACATTTTTAACGAATGTAAACACATTTACGGGTAATTAATTCACTGTTTTTAATAAAATGAAGTTAATATTTATCTTTTTTTAATGATTTTTTTAAAATATATCCATCAAAAAAGCTATTTCTAACCTATTTAAGTCTAAGCTCTCCCTCTCATCTAAGCTCTCATAACTAGCTGCTCCACGCGGTTTCACCCCCGTGGCTCCACTCCTGTTGGTCGTTCCGTGATGATATAAATATATTATTATAGGTTATATAGCCTATAACCTTTCTCGATAAATGGGCTATCTAACACCGAAATAATTTTTCAAATCGGATCAGTAGTTCCCGAGATTAGCGCGTTCAAACATACAAACAAACTCTTCAGCTTTATAATATTAGTATAGATCACATGATAATTATTATGTACCTACTTCTGAAGTGACATTTACAAGGAAAAAATGACGTCATCAACAATCTTAATTGAAATTTGTAAGTGATTGCCAGAACCGATTCAAATAATTAATTGCTTCAAATAAAACTTCGCCTTTTCTTTGTTTTTTGATCTTTCATTTTAACAGCTACTGAAATTAATGGACGCCAAGCGTTTTGTTTCTAACTTCCTAAATGGTTTAATAAAAGCTGTCATTCAAAGAATCTGACGTCGTTCGGTGACATCTCTATAATTTAACTTGCTAACCTTTTCCATCAGATTCTGTAATAAATTCAATAAGACCATTTAGTATAAATAATAAATAAATAAATATTTCAGGACAATTTTCACACGGCACGATCTTATCCCATACTAAGCTTTCGCTTGTGTTATGGAAACCAGATGGCTGATAAACATTATATTATATGTATAATTTTAAATAAATAGATAATTAACACCCAGACACAGGGCAAACATCTATGTACATTTATGTATTTATCAGTTGTTATGATTTAGTAACGATTAGTAGTATAGTATAGTAAAGATTTAGTAGTAGTGACGTACGCAGGCGAAAATTAAAAAATAATCCGAATAATTTTGGTCACTCGCAATTATAATTTAATCTGTGGTTCTGCTGGTCTCAAATTAAGAGAATGGTTTGTGTTAATAAAATTAAGAGAATGTGAAATTTCGTATTCATACGTTATTGATATTTTAAACTCGAATAATTAATCGCATTATATCGCAGAGTATAATATTTATAATTTATATTTATTTGATAATAAAGCTATGGTATTTTTCGATTAACACTTTTGAAGATCATAATAATATTATAGATTATGCAAATATATAAGGTAGATGTTAAAATCAACCTATATATTATATTGCTTGCTTTTTGTCAAGACTTCGCCTGAGTTGACCCTAAATAAAAAAAATAAAATATGGCATATTTATTACAACCCTTGTCTCGTCTTGCCCAGGGGAAATGGCTTTTGATCAGAAATAAATAAGACTAAGTACAAAATATAGAAAACTACAAGTTTACAGAGTGTTTTCGGTAAAAATGTAGCGTTTTAATCGTAAGAGCAAAAAATAGTCGTGTAATATTCAGTGAAAATCTAACAAACACACCAAATAACAAATCTTCCTTCTTTAATAAATTAAAGTAACATAGAATGCCAAAGCATAACTGTACAAAAGGTCATAAATAAATAAATTTATCATTTAACATACTGTAGGATGTCTGTTTTTAATATGATCGTTAACAATAATCACCAGCTACGCATTAGCTTTACATCAATTATTATCTCAATAGTCTTAGTCTAGCACATATTGTACTATTTCTTCTTACATTCAACCTTCACACGGATTGCGAAAAGTAGCACAGACCAATCTCACCTAATATTCCGGCCTACTTATGGTCCATGTTGGAGTCTGAATCATCTATTATATTATAGATAAAATCTAGAACAAACTTCAAGACCGAACTGAAGTTCTTACAGTTGCAATTAGTAGAGGTCACTTGTAAGTTATAGTTCTTTTTGTATATTGGGATTTTATTCTAAAAATATTACGTGATATTATGTGAAAATATCCAAACTATTTATTAAGAAATAATGATTTGATTGAAAAACCATTCAAATGATTTTAAACACTATTTTACTTGCTTTAGTATATAGTTTACATTTTTATTCGGAAACTTAGCTAAATTCAAAGACGTCTTTGAACGTTTAAAAAAGATATTTCCCTTTTCAAGATAGGATTAAAAAAAAATCGAATATCGTATCATGCTTAAATATCAATATGACTTTCGTTAATACTTTAATTATTCTTATTAGATAAAGATAATTTTACAGAGAAGCTGAGCCCTATCAGATACTATTTATATCATTCGAAGAGTAGGTATTTCATAAATAGGTACCAAATCAAACAGTCACGTGGTCAGCAAATACAAAACGAAATAACAAAACTTTTCTAATTTATAGTTATCAAAATTAAGGTTATATTGAGCAAAACACGAAACATCGTGAATAGACCACAGCTCCGAAACATAATTAAACTTGTCCTATTTAAAACGAGATCTCATTATAGTCTCAATTTTCGTAATAGACACGAAGTAAAGTCAATATTAATTATTGTTTATTAATTTTAGTATAACGAGGTACTTCATACAAGTGAAAATATTTGAACCCCCACGTGTTTTTATCTCTTGGAAGATATATCTTTGAAAATGCGATAAAAAAACGAAAGTGGGATTCAAACCCACTCGGTATTACCATAGCAATCGAATTTATTGTACTCTTTTTGCATTAGAATATCTGTTTATAGGATCATTACTCTAATATTTTACAAAATAAAACGATCAGAAGATAGCTGATTTGACTATTTATATAGTTACTAAATTTCCGTCCGCGGCTTTGCCCGCGTTTTAAAAGGAAAACTCTCATAGTTCCAGTTCCCGTGGGATTTCCGAGATAAAACCTATCCTATGTTTTAATCCAAGTTACCCTCTATATGTGTGCTAAATTTCATTGTTATCGATTCAGTAGTATTTGCGTGAAAGAGTAACAAACACACACACACACATCCTCACAAACTTTCGCATTTATAATATTAGTAGGTTTATAGGATAGCACATAATAATATAGTGTAAAGGCAGTGCCGGATTAGCCACGTAGCAAGAGTAGCAAATGCTACGGGCCCCGCGACTCGGGGGGCCCCGCGGTCTAATACCTGTCTGACCGTAAAAAAATATCAATTTATAATACACGTACCGTAAAAAAAATACACGTACCTACCACGAGAAGCGTTGGTATCAAAATCTACAACAATAATTTAAAATTTTACCACGTTTCTACAATTGAGCGCTGGCTACACCAAAAGTTGTGTTGTACTGCTTGCACTGCGCTACACGCAAGTTGGTAGCACGGCAAAACTAACAGGGGAATCCCCTGATATTGTCATCGAACGAGCTAATCGTAACAACCCGATCAAATAAAATAGGATTCTATCGACTATCAAACCTTAGATTACAAAATAAAAGGCAGATGGAGCATGACAATCATCCATCGCCCTTGTCAAAGAAAATACGAAATCAAAAACGAATACGAATCTCCACCAGTGCTATAGCGATTATAGGATTATAGTGTCATGCTAAGGTGTCATGCAATACGTCAAAAGGGGTTTGCTATTTTAGTAAAAAGACTCAGACTCAGACTTCAAGACGAAGCAAGCGGAATACAAAGTACGACCATGTCACCGGCTCTACTACACTCGACAACTTTGTTGAAAATCAAACACCTGGACAACGTTTTGAAATTCAGGTGTTTATTGTCATTATTGATAACGTAGGTACTGTCTGCTTTAACTAAACGTATGGAAGCATATCATGAAATTACTGGTGTTTTTGGAATATTTCGACAGCTAAAATCTCTTACAACAGAAGAGATTTTGGAAAACGCCTCACGTATGGTCAGTGCTTACGAAGATGATTTGGAAAGTAGCCTAGGCGACGAATTAGTGCAGTTCGCTGAACTGCTGAAAACAGATGTGGCTACTGTTATTGATAGCAAGAAACAAGAGTCTCTGGAACTGCAATTTTATAAACTTTTATTAAAGATTTATTAATAAACTTTTATTAAGATTATCCTTAGAATCGTGTTTCCCAAACGTAGAAATTGCCTTGCGCATTTACTTGTCTCTCATGATCACTAACTGCAGTGGCGAACGTTCTTTTTCAACGTTAAAACGTATTAAAAACGAGTTAAGAAACACGATGGGCCAAGAACGTCTTAATCACCTTACTTTGATGAATATAGAGTATAATTTGCTTAATGAAGTCGATAGTGAAAGTTTTATCTCTAAATTTGCCCATATTAAATGCAGAAAAGTTTATTTGTAATAGTTTTGTTTTATTTAACTAATAGTTACCCTTTAACTTGAAAAACTATAGCAAACGAAGGGCCTCTTGACAGAATTTGCTACAGGCCCCGCGCTGGCTTAATCCGGCACTGTGTAAAGGCCTTTTCACTACAATAGTAATAAGTTCATCCGAAGTCAGTTCAGTCTGTTATCAGCCAAGATTGATTATCGTAGCTCTAACTGATAATTTTGATAATAATTAATAGTAGTCTAGAGCACGCAGCTTTACTTAAGTACATAGTAAAAAATATAATGTGTCAATGTAAATAAGAATCTATGTTTGTACCAAATAACAAAAAGATCCGATAACATTTTTAATGGGGAGAAAGGACAAACATACATTCATCTTCACAATTATTAATTTTATATATTTACTAACTGGAGCCCGCGACTTCATTCACTTGGTCACGTATAAAAAGTAAGGTACCGACGCGAAGTGTCAAGACGATCTACTGTTTTTAGTGAAGGAATAACAGACATACATTCATCCTCACACTTACCTAATTATAATATACATTTATAATATCAATATTTAGTGGTATTACAAAGCAATATAAAACAATGCTTAGTGTGTATAAATTATCCTAAATGCAATGCAATAAACGTTCCAATGACACTCGGGATTTCATGTTTATTTATCTCTAAAATACGTGACACATGGTGGATTATAATATGCAATAACAATCCCTATAGATGTGCGATATTAAACGGCCCGTCTAATGCACATCATGAATAAACGTTAATATCTATATATTAAATTAAATAAAGTTAGCAAAGTATTAACTTACCGAGTTTTTGTACACTCAAGATTCAAAAGGATTAACGAAATAACTATTAGGCACATCATTTTAAGCTGTTCTAATATATTGTCAGCTTTGCACCCATATTTCATGTAATCACACAACATTTTTAATTTTTCCCATAAAATATATTTCTTTCATTCCACTCTTTTACATATTATTATAACAAAAAAACCGCCTATCTCTACACATAACCTCAAAATCGTGTTAGTGTTTTAACGTGAACGCACAAGAGAATTACATCATATTTCGGGTTCATTCATAATTCCTCCTAACATAGTGCATACTAAAAACTTAAGTACTAATAGCTAAGAAATTCTACAAGGGTTATACCGCAGTAGCTAGGAGCGTGCCTGACTAGCTGAATAGTCGGATTAATGTACATTATCCTACAATACAGGGATAATGGCTTGTTACCTGCACGAAATGGGATAGTTTTTCTTAATCCTGTCTACGTTTTTAAAGGAATTGTTTAGCTTTAAGAGCTATTATGTGAGTACGCTGAAATTCTTTAAGAGATACGGTATTTAATGTTATTTAGACATTTAAATTGGATATAATTTTTTAGTGTACAGAGGCGTTATACAACAACAACGCCGTTATACTATAAACTTATTAAAATTCTTCAGTATTTTAAATATGGAGTTATAATAGAATTGTATAACTAACTCTATAATTCTTAAAAAATAAAAATAAAACATTTTTATATGCACTTGAACAACGTCTAAATTATTCATATCAATATTTTTAATATAATTCCAACAATTAAAGTTAATTTCACTTCACATTATACATCCATTTTACCGCCCAAAATCTCTCTGTTTGGGACAAAACCATACCCGCTCTTTCACAGCCGATTAAAAAAAAAGAACTGAAGCGATCATATAATTATCGACCCGTGTCCTCTCACCCAGGACAAGTATCATACAAATAACAATTCGTCACAAGTTTGATTTTGTTCACGCTCTCTTGAATTATTTTCTTCAGTTATATATATTGTATACAGTATACAGTGTTTTTCATTATTTATCCATTTGACATTAATGAAATACGTTTAACAGGCTTCTTGAGCTGTAAGATCGTTTGATATAGTTTGGAGTTTTAGTATGATTAATAATTTTCTATAATATTATATTTAATGTATTGTAATTAACTTTTGTACCGTTATATTTTCTCATATTATTATCAAACGTTAATGTATTTTACCAATTTATTTTTAGGACTTTCTTTTAGTAATTTACGAAAATATATTAATTTTTTATTTTACATATTCACCAAAATACACGACTTCATCATCACGCTTCCACGAAAACTCAAACTAATTTCGAATTCCAATAAACATATATTATTATATCTGTATCATATTCATCTCAATTTCAGTAATTTGAAAGCGTAATTACTTCTCTACCTACAAAAGATTGAAGTGCAAAAAAAATCAAAACATTCGCAAATATAGCCCAGACGTAATTTCGGTGTTGGCAACAGATTACGTTTTTTTCTTACCAATTGACACACTTTTATGTAGATCACCAGACCACGTGGGTGTACCACAACAAACTGTTTATAACTAGCAGCTAGTATAGATGACCTCGAATAACATTAGGCTAGAATACACTTCTTGACGTCTTACGTTACGTTTTGCAATTTTTTGGCAAATTTTTTGATTGTGTGTATACAGCTTTACAATATATGCAGGTATATTTTTAAAATATGGGTGTACATGTTGTGTGCGTGTGATTCAGAAATCAGACTATTTTTAAAAAAATTAAAATTATTTTAATGATACACAATACTCCTGTAATGTAATAAAAACACTAGAAATTTAATTTTACCAACATGGTGCTTTAAAATAATAAGAATTAATGGTATGTCTTCTTATGAAAGAACATGTGACTAATACCACAGAATAGCTACTAAAACCACAATTCTGGCAAAACACAAGGCTGGTTGGAACTAGCTTTTTAAAAATAAAATTTATTATCATCTGTAATAGATAATTTTATATCATCTGTATTACAGTATAGTGCAAACTATAGAAACCACGGGATAAGATCAGTTAAACGTTAAACGTTAATAAATCAATCATGTGCACATTAAGGCGAAGCGCTTTCAACCACTTAACAATAACGGTCTAATGTATTCATAATCATAATCCAACTGATCATTTAAGGCCCATATCCACGGAGGCATAAAATTAGTTTCCAAAAACTTATTTCCGTACCTTTTTCCACGCATTAGGGAACAAGAGCTGAATACATTATGAAAGTATCACAAGATGTACGATAAAGTAGCTGGAAGATTCTCGGTGACGTCACTTTAGTGTTTGATGGGACTCTACATAATATATTTTTTGCCTTTATTAATAGAATTAATATGAAATGGAACAAAGGCGTTATTGTTATTAAAGTGAAACTTTAATTACATCGTCTCAAACTTTTTGCTCTGTGTAGCGCATGTCGCGTGACGGTCGAACCGTACGATAATTATCGTACAAATACGATAATTTGCTTAAGTTTCAATTTTTTTTTTCTAGCTTTAGATTCGATTACGTTAATCGGATATGAATAAAGTAGAGCAATTTCTAGAAAATAAAAGAAATAGATACACGTTTTTACAGAGCATGTAGGTCATAAAAGTAATAACATTTTAATCATTTAAAAAAATATATGTAGGAAGTTTACATCTGAGATTCCTGACATATTACATAATATAAACATAAGGCTTCTTCTTTACAGAGGTTTATGTATAAGCACATACTAAATTATTTAATACTAGCGGTCCGCCCCGGCTTCGCCCGTGGTACATATTTCGCAATAAAAGGTAGCCTATGTTCTTTCTAAGGGTCTAAAGATTGTCTGTGCCAAATTTCATCAAAATCGGTCCGTAGTTTATGCGTGAAAACCATACATACATACTTACGTACATAATTACAAACCTTTCCTCTTTATAATATTAGTATAGATAGATCGTTAAATGTTTTCCATGTTTTATCTGAAATCCTAAGGCCTTAATAATATTATTTCATAATACTTTTAGCTACATCAAGTCAACCGAAGTTAAGAAGACACCATCAAATAACAAAATTTTATCCCACTTTTTCGTATAGTGTGGTGACCACCTAACTTCTACATCTAGGTTACAAATAGGGTCCAACGATTTCCCCTTGAATATAAACTGCTGGATTTCAGGGTAATGGGCTGGCAATCGAATGTGAATCTTTTTCTGTACTACATTAGGCATAACTGGTTTGCGCTCTATTTAATTTTATATGCCATAACAAAAAGTTAGAATAAAAACGCATATTTTGAAGACGTATATGTTTGCATTTTTTGTCTAGAATTTTAATGATTTTTTAGATAAAATTTAAAAATAATATCGTTTTTACTAGCCTTATGTACCTACCTATTATGTAGTTATGTAATATCGCTGATTTCTAGAAAGTCGTGATAATTAAAGACTCTTTCAATATTTGTTTTTAATTTTAAGTTATTATAATTTCTCAGTAAGTATTAACAGTATAATTCAGAGAAACAATTTTCTTCTTCCAATAATTATTATGTTTGCACGGGTAAATCTAGTATATAATTTTCATGAAACAATTTTGTTTACATTAAATTTTATTACTTTTATTGGAAGCGCTCATTCATAATTATAAAACGTTGCAAAATAGAACAATATATGATACTAGTGGTCCGCCCCGGCTTCGCCCGTGGTACCTACATGTTTAAACTATCCTATCTCTCAAGTTGGATCGAACTGCACATGGTGTGCAAATTTTATTATAATCGGTTAAGTGGTTTAGGAGTCCATTGAGGACAAACATTGTGACACGAGATTTATATATATTAAGATTGTTATAACTACAAACAATTTATGTAAATGTATTGTATTACTAGCGGTCCGCCCCGGCTTCACCCGTAGTACATTTTAACGTTTTCTCTACATAAGAACCATCCTCGTACTTCAAGGAATATAATAAAAAAAGAATTATCGAAATCGGTTCAGCCGTTCTCGAGTTATGCGCTTACCAACACATTTTGCGATTCATTTTTATATATGTATAAGAATAAATGTATTGAATATAATAGAATAATTATTATTATTTTTATATGTACCTAAGAGAATGAGGATCGTTTTGTATTGTACAAAAATTATATTAAATTATATAGAAACATACTTCGTTTTTTTTTCATTGTATTTCTATCTAATATATATTATAAAGGCGAAAGTTTGTAAGTATGGATGTATGGATGTATGGATGCTTGTTACTCTTTCACGTAAAAATTACTGAACCGATTACAATGAAATTTAGCACACATATAGAGGGTAACGCAATCCCGGAAATCCCACGGGAACGGGAACTATGCGGGTTTTCCTTTGCAAACGCGGGCGAAGCCGACGGAGGAAATCTAGTACTAAATATAACGATTAATATCATATATTTTAGTAAATTTTAATATAGTAATTAGAAAATGCAATTCACAACACATAAGTGAATGTTATACGTATGTATTTGATATTGTAACCAATTTTAAATAGCCATCTTAATAATAAATCGATAAATCTAACGAGGTTTTATATCTAAGGTATATTTTCAAACTCAAGAAGTTAAATATCCCACGTATTTGGAAAACTTTGAGCGAGTTAAAAAGTTGCTCGTTTCAATATGTTGGTTTCCTTCACTGAGAAGTTATTTCAGTCATAAAATGAGACCGAATTTAACGTTCAACGGTTTCCAATTATATTTGATTTATATTTATAAATGCTGTAAAACTTGGATATTGATTTAATTAGCATTTCCAAGGGAATGTTCGTCAACTTTTTGATAAAAACTGAACATATTGTGTAATCTATACTAATAATATTATAAAGCTGAAGAGTTTGTTTGTTTGAACGTGCTAATCTCAGGAACTACTAAAGTTCTTTTGGTGTTAGATAGCCCATTTATCGAGAAAGGCTATATCATCTCGCTAAGACCAACAGGAGCGGAGCAATGCGGGTGAAACCGCGGGGCGCAACTAGCTTATAGATTAATCTTATCTATTTAATAATATTAAAATACCAGATTCATTTACTTTAAACACACTTTAATTTATTCAACTATATTTATTTTATCTAATGCAAAACATAGTCTAAAGATATTTGCTTCAAAATTGTCATTTATCAGTAATAAGAAAAATACACTTAAATCAATTAAAATAGAGATCAAAGTTTAATTAGCCGTTTGTTTAAATCCATCTCACGTGCTCACTTGAGAGTAATCTCATCATAGCTAGATTATTCATATTTAAATCATATCAGCTGTAACCGAATTTGGACACACATTGTTTTAATTTAAGAAAGTAATGTTTTCTGTGATTAAAATATATTATTGTATCCTTGATCTGTGGACAAAAACCTTTTATATAATTTGTAGACGATCTAGGGATGCGCTTTACAAAACACCTTGTGTGTACACCACCAAAATTGTGTCCTTGAATTCGCCCAAAATATTACAAGGTTAGTTAAAATTCTGCTAAAATACAAAGCCTCTTAAAAGATTTCAAACGAAAAATCCTTAAAAGTTCAGTCGCAAACCTTTTATGCATTGTCAAAAACATTTTGCATTCACAAAACTAAAATGTTCATATTCCACATACAAATAACTGCAAAATAATAGACAAAGTCAATCTCGCATCCATTTTGTCGTTGCACACTTAATGAAGGGTATAAAATTAAAAGCAAATGGCGTTTACGTCACAGGTCTTAAATGTAATCTCTACACAGCTTGCATTGTTACAAAAAGTTACTTTGTATTGTATGCAAGGAAATGGTCTTATCAAACGATTCGAAGGAGGTATAAATTTGACTTCATTTGTATGTTTTGTAAATTATTTTATTATGTTGAGAGTTTTATACCTTAGGGGCAGGATTCAACGATATCACACAAAATACTAAATAAATAAATATATCGGGACAATTTTCACACACGGCACGATGTGATCCCATCACACAAATATTTGCCCCGGGTAGGAATCGAACCCACGACCTAGGGCTTGGAAGGCAGGGCCACTACCAACCAAGCCAACCGGCCAGTTGAAATACTATCCGTGATTTAAATCGTTATTTTACTTAAAAAAAAAATTGTTTATACTACAAAGAGCAATTTAGAATTTGATCTCTGTCTAGTAAAGATTTAATTAAAAATTTAAAAGCTCAAGAGACTTACATATTTAGATTTTTATGATGGCATCTAAAAGCACCCCTTCAGCATATTGTACGCAAAATGACGCTATCAAGGAAAATAGAGTTTCTATGATATTAAGAATTATTATGAGTGTAAACAATGATATCGTACCTATACGATAATTATATTGTACCTATACTTTCATATAAAATTATCAATTGTACATAATTATAAATTATAATGAATTGCCTGAAAGATTCGTTCTAAATCTTAGGTCTCTACAGACAAAGTATTAAAAGATTAAAACCATTGGAATATTAACAATTAAATATTCACAATTTAACATCAGATTACTTAGAACAAAAAATGAGCGCCCATTTATATCCTAAATTACAAGAGATCAAAGGAAAATTATTACAATTCGGGAATGCCTGCTTTTGGAACGTCAAAACCACAGTAATCCTTTATATTGATTACGTCGTAATTACAGTATCTGGTTTATATGAACTTTGTATCTAATACACGTTTAATTACATAGTACCTACATACCCCGTTATACAGGGTGCTCTTTATTGTGAATTTTCATGTATACCTTCGCTTGTTAACCGCCTCCTTGGTACAGTGGTTGACACGTGAGCGTAGAACCGAGAGGTCCTGGGTTCGATTCCCGGTGGAGACGAAAAAAATGTCTCGGTCTTGCAGGACACAGAAGGTTGATCACCTACTTGTCCCTAAAGAAAATTGATCAGTGAAACAGATGTATAATGCATCTGGCCCTTACCCCAATAGGGGACATGGGACTTCACTTTTCGCTAATTTAAGTGTACCTAGACGAGTGGCACTTGATATGGCTCTTAACGGTCGCTCAGGCGTAGCTTATAGAGTATAGGGTACTTAATAAGATTAAAGTATGAACTGTATGAAAAGCTTTCTTGTACTTTCTGATATTTACTAAGAAATATATTGAATAGCCGGGGCAATGGCTCACAAAGTTCATACCAATTTAGGACACATTCCAATAGTACGAATCGATTGAAAATTACATTATTACCCATTCAAAACCAATCTACCAATAATTAAAAAAAAACTCAATCTTGTATCCATTTTGTCGTTCACATTTAATGAAGTTTACGCAAATGGCGTTTACGTCACAGGTCTTAAATGTAACACACACTTGTACATTTGAAATAGAACACCCTGTATAAAGGATTACCAAACATTGCCATCGTATTACAATAGAGAATCAAAGAGGTAATTAATATTGAATAACGATGCTTAGGATCGTACATGTAAGTCTATATCACAGATAAGTACATAATAAATGAATACATATACAATTACCATTTCAATGACGTTACAATAAAAATGAATACCAGTAATATAAAGATATATCGCCCCGAAGCCCACCTTGTCGTTCTTTGTAATGTTACAAAAAATTATCTATATACAAAAATAAAATGAATACTACAGAATGACAAAGTGGTATGATTTTTTATTTTCTCATGCTTTTCGTAGGAAGGGCCTTCGCCTATCAGGCGATAGCGATTCTCTATAATACGTATATATTTAAAAATTAATAAAAGCTATTTTTATTGACTGACCGATTGGCTTGGTTGGTAGTGGCCTTGCTTTCCAAGCCAGAGGTCGTGGGTTCGATTCCCACCCGGGGCAAATATTTGTGTGATGAACATAGATATTTGCTCTATGTCTGGGTGTTGAATATCTATATAAGTATTTATTTAAAACTAGGATTCCGCCCGCGGCTTTGCCCACGCAGTCAAAGAAAAACCCGCATAGTTCCCGTTCCCGTGGGATTTCCGGAATTGCGTCATTTTCCCGGGATAAAAAGTAGCCTATGTCCTTTCTCGGGTATCAAAATGTCTCTATGCCAAATTTCATGAAAATTGGTTCAGTAGTTAAGGCGTGATTGAGTAACAAACAGACAGACAGAGTTACTTTCGCATTTATAATATTAGTATGGATTATAAATGTATGTTTATCAGCCATCTGGTTTCTATAACACAAGCGAAAGCTTAGTATGGGATCAGATCGTGCCGTGTGTGAAAATTGTCCTGAAAAATATTTATTACATACATTGCAATAGCAATTAATTTATGGTACTTACGCGTCACTAAATCAAGGAATGTTTACACAAAGTAATGTTCAGTTAACAGTCAGCCCACGTGCTTGTTACGTGGGAGCTAACTATGTGAGTAAAGTTCTTAATTAACCTAGTATTAAATCGTTATATTTATTTGGAGCTAGATTAGAACCGATTTAGGATAGAGTTTAATCGTTATCTGATATTAATATATTATAAGTTAGATATTTGCAGCCTTACTTATAAAAACTGACTGATCTGTTGCTTAAACACCTCTCAGTTAAACAACTCTCAACTCCTTAAACAATGATTAAAATAATCATACTTATAAACCTGTCTCAGCAGTCTCTCAACTAAGTAACGTCGATATATTTTTTTCTAGTAACATTATCGACATGAAACCCGCTATTCACGTAAAACTTGAGTAAAAATGTACTTTTTGACAAATATGAATGGTAGACTTTATTTTGTATGACATTTAACTGTTATTTATCTAAACTTTCAAATATAATTATTATATTATATGTTATTTCTTTGTAATTTAATATAGGAATAGCAATTATTGTACAGCTGTGATTTATGTAAAATTATGTTTAATGTTTATCGTATTTGTACAGTGAAAAATCAAATAACTGCGAGAATGAGCATCAATTATTTATTATTCCTCCTTGCAAAAAAAGCAGGGAAGAACTTATGAATCTTTGCTTCCACACCCCGAAGCAACGCTCGACAGTTATAGTAATTATTCCTCGTTCGTATGTGACTCAGATCGTATATATGCTTCCCATCAGATCGTATATGCTTTCCAAAACTACGACCGGAATTATTCTTCTTTCAGGTCCAGAGGATTCACGCTCTGTTTATAAACTTTTTTTTGACGCCTACGAATTCTAAAATCACGAAGCACCTGCACATCCTTCGTAAAATCCTTACTCAAACTATCAATATCCATTTTACCACAATTTTACTGCGAAGTGAATAAAAACACAAATATTATAATCTTGGCAACTACAAAATGTTTGACAATATATCCGCCATGATGTCTCTCAAATAGATTTAAAACACGGTCAGACGTTGCTTAAATTTTGACATTATTTAACAGTTGCTAAAACACTTCTCAACACTGAATTGGGTTTATAAGTGAAAAAAACGTTGATCAACAGCTAAGAAGGGCTCTTAAATTTGAGAGACGTTTATAAGTAAGGCTGTTGAAGTTTAACAGCCTTACTTATAAAAACTGACTGATCTGTTGCTTAAACACCTCTCAGTTAAACAACTCTCAACTCCTTAAACAATGATTAAAATAATCTTACTTATAAACCTGTCTCAGCAGTCTCTCAACTAAGTAACGTCAATATATTTTTTTCTAGTAACATTATCGAAATAAAACCCGCTATTCACGAAAAACTTGACTAAAAATGTACTTTTTGGCAAATATGAATGGTAGACTTTATTTTGTATGACATTTAACTGCGAATAAACTTTCAAAATATAATTATGTCATTTCTTTGTTATTTAATTTATTATTTAGCAATTGTTGTACAGCTGTGATTTATGTAAAATTATGTTTTGTTTATCATATTTGTACAGTGAAAAATCAAATAACTGAAAATGAGCATCAATTATTATTAATCCTCCTTGCAAAAAAGCAGGGAAGAACTTATGAAGCAACAACAAGAGTTGCATGAAATTACAATCCAACAGGAAAGGGAGACTCATGAAAAAAGGCTCTAAATACTTACTTTGGAAGAGGAATATTATAAGAAAACAATAATAAATTTACAAATATATGAAAATATTTATTTAATTATAAAAATAAGTTTCAATATGGCTGTGTTGATGTTTTCCCTTGTTTTTCGCATTCATCTTCTTATTCTTCTACATTATTAGGGACAGTTGGATTTGTTAATTGATTTTCAATGCCTGTAGGATCTAGAAAGAAACAAAAAAAAAAGAATTAAAATATGGATAGGTAGCATTTATGTATTGGCATTATTAAATATACTTTGTTTGCATATGAAAGTATTTTGCGTAAATACCTACCTTGATTTAAAATAGACTCATTAATTATTATTAGTATTGTTAAATTGTGCAAAACTGCACCAGCAATAATCGTGATCTTGATCACGTGGAGGAATCCTCACAACGTTTAATTGAGAATGCGGAATCTTTGCTTCCACACCCCGAAGCAACGCTCGACAGTTATAGTAATTATTCCTCGTTCGCATGTGACTCAGATCGTACAATATGCTTCCCAAAACTACGACCGGAATTCTTCTTCTTTCAGGTCCAGAGAATTCACGCTCTGTTTATAAAATTTTTTTTGACGCCTACGAATTCTAAAATCACGAAGCACCTGCACATCATTCGTAAAATCCTTACTCAAACTATCAATATCCATTTTACCACAATTTTACTGCGAAGTGAATAAAAACACAAATAATATACTCTTGGCAGCTACAAAACGTCAAATGTTTGACAATATATCCGCCATGATGTCTCTCTAATAGATTTAAAACAGGGTCGGACGTTTCTTAAATTTTGACATTATTTAACTGTTACTTAAACACCTCTCAACACTGAATTGGGTTTATAAGTGAAAAAAACGTTGATCAACAGCTAAGAGGGGCTCTTAAATTTGAGAGACGTTTATAAGTAAAGCTGTAAATCTCGTATATATAATAGTTTTGTGCACTAAAAATAAACATTACAATATTTTATTGTTAAAGATTAAAAATTTAGAAATCATTAAACAGGTTTTGTTTTCTGACACGAAATATCATCAAACAACCATAACACTTTATTTAAAATAATTCTTCACAGCTTTTTTTAAAAGTATTGTACAATGTTATCTGATATTACATAACAAATAATTTTTTTTATCATAGAATAAAAATCACATTGTAAACTACCGTAAAATAAACGTCAAATACACATAACAACATACAAACTGCTAATTAAAAATCCGCATAGCTTTGCAAACTTTACGCGCCAACTTCACAAGGAAATAGCATAAAGACATGAACTCCATATAATTTGGCCCCAAAACAATTGCGAGTGAAATAAACAACACCACAGGTGTAGGAAATTAAATAACTGGTCCGTTGTATAATATCCAGTTAATTTACAAGGTTTATAAAGTAAATTGTATGTGAACGCATTTGTTATTGATAAGGATTTACGTTTTTAACACGTTAAAATGTACCAGAGTGATGAAATTTGTGATATCTGTAAGGAATTTGGTGGACTAAAATAGAAAATGCTTTATATGATATATTATTTTGGAGTAAATTGTAATTAATTTTGTAAAATTGATTGTGAATGTAGAGTGTAATTATTTTTCGTTTCAGACTGTACGATTGTCAGTGTTTATAGGTATTAATTCAGTTTTGTTAACATTCGTATTATAATAAGTTTAATTAATAATTATTGTTTTTTTAATATAATTACAGCAAGTACCTTTGAGAAATAATCAATAAATAACAAATAGTAATGTTCAAAAAAAATATAATTATTTTTAATTCCCAACGTTCGACAACGACTATGTATTTTTTGTAGCTGCTAACCTTAGTCTTCTCTTTCCTCTATACCTTTCTATAACAATATATATTTCACAACATACCAGCACTAAACAACCAAAGCAAACTTTTCAAACTCACAAATCCGCACAAAGGCGAGAATATTTCGAAATTTAAATAACAAACGTAGGTAATCGTATTCCCGCCTTTTTATACCGTTCACAATACAATGGCAGCAAACAGCGCTTCGTCGCCCTCAAACAATTAATTTACACGAAGACTACTAGATACACACACATAGATGCAGTGTATGATAAAGGCTTTGCATGTAGTGTGACAAATAGGAATCTGTTTTGTAGGAAAACTGGAAGCAAGAATAGGTCAGGGAAACAACATCTTACGGTGCATTTACATCAAACGAACATGTCTAGAGCAAGAGCATTATTTCGTGATCTTTTAGTGTAAACGAAAACTCGTATTCAGTATTGTTCATTATTAGAACATTAATAAAACACTAAGAAAGCTCTAAGAACAATGAAAGAATTTAAAGAGTAAAAAGTAGTATATATGTATTTAAAGAGTATAATAGTAATAAAAGAGTTTAAACCAAGGTTTAAACTAAAAGAATTTGACATAGTGGGGTTAGATTGAGCATTCGCTCGTTAAATGTAAATACACCGTTACAAAATATCCTCGTAAATGTACTCATAATAATCGTTGTATATATATTTGAAGTATGTTTATCACATACCTACTTAGCTTAGCATAGATTATTATGTAGAAGGATTTATGTAACATTATTATCGTTGTAGGCTTTTTAAATTATATAATTAAGTATAAAGTTAAATTATCATTAATGAATTGTGATTTCTAAGCTCCCGTAAAAGCTTCAGTCACTATCAACTTAGCTTAATAAATTATATTGATGTTAGAATTTAATCAGCTTTAAGATTTCACATACCACATGATGCAACAAGTTTAGCTTTTTGATTGTCGAATATGTAGATTTAATGCCATATTATTATTGAAAATAATTAATAAATCAATTTTAATCAAAAATTATAATAATACATTATTTCTCATGCAGCTAATTTTACCGTTTTCCTCTCCTTTTTTATAACAAACAAGGCACATTTTCAATAGATCGTCAATCTTAACCTCATTGATCATTCCCATAAAAAGACCAGCACACGTCTGTCGCACACCTTTTCGATACTGAAGTTGTATTTGATAATGATTGAACGAGCACGTGCGATCCAAAAATAGTCACCCTAACTGAGAATTTAGTAAATTGTTTTAAGAGTACATTTCGCCGTTAAAAGCTGAATTAGGGAGGCATCCAATGGTTTGTTTGTCAATGAACTTTCAATGGGAATTGTTAGACGGTTATATATACTTTTGTGTATAATTTTGTATACCTTTTAACTCAATCGAGAGCAAAATGTATAGGATGGAGTAAATTGGTAATTGGTTATTTTCATACCCAATTAGTTCTGACGTTTTCTTGCCAACGATGAATCAAAAGTTTTGTTTCACCAAAAAAAGCATATTAGCCAAGAAAAGTCTTACATTGCATTTAACAAGTGACTCTAAAATTACTTGTTAGAGATAATACTAAAAATCTTACCACTGCACTACATATTCATGATATTTCTATTTATTTAGTAACCCTTTCCCAGCCATATCCATAGCCCAGGATTAAAAAAATACAAGCTTGTGATATTTATATGGAGACATATTATGTATGTAGACCTGCCCCCCTAGCCAAGTGGTTTTCTGTTAGCGTAGCGTTCAATAGAATAGACTACGAATGTATGAGATTGACGTAAGCTGTAGACAAACGTATCTACGCTTACGTCAATCTCATACATTCGTAGTCTATTCTATTGAACGCTACGCTAACAGAAAGCCACTTGACTAGGGGGGCAGAACAGGTTTAAGCCGCTTTTACCTATTTGTTATACCTACCAAAAAACAAATGACGTGACAGCTTAAAAAAGCTTAAATATATCCTAAATTTTATTTCTTTGAACATGTCGATTGTTACATTATATTTTTTATGAGATGCAACGTTCGTACATTTATATTATTTTCAGAAAAATTAAAACACTGTAGAAACATCGATTCTTTATTATTTAACAATTTAATTATTTCATGTGCAAAAATAACTTGATTTCTAAAAGTATAGAATCTTAATAGAATATCAATACCGAAATTATGTTGCTACGTCTCATTAAAATTAGCTGATTTTTCTTTCAATTATTTCACGCTACGTCATTTATGAAGATTACATACTTACAGTGAAAGGATCTAGAATTTTTATTATAACAGTTGCGGAATTTCATATCTCCAGCTACCTAAGAAACATTTCAATATAAAATGATAACAAAATTGTTCAACTATTTATCGTAACCAAACAAACGGCTGTCTCTAGAAGCGTAAAGAATTCACAGAGTTTCGTAATACGCTTTGAAACTTTTCAGTTTGGAGTGCTTCTCTTTAAGTTTATTTACGTTTTTTATACAAGGAGATTGAATTTCTCGTAACAAGTAAGAATTTTTAAACAGCTCGCAGTCACGTCTGCTTCGCGTTTTTTGCTTATTATTACAACATATTTTTTTACATTTTCAGCGTTTTTAAAGGTAAAATCTTGAATCATTTTGCTCTTTATTTAAGTAAAAATTGTGTAATATTTAGGTAAACTTCCTTGGGATGGATACAGCCACTTACAGTGGTTCTAGAGGGATCGTAGAACCGAAGGTTTCTGGCTTCGAATCTTGATGACGAATATGAAGAAAGATTTTACAAAATCCAATAATTATTCTTATAAAATTTTATAATATTAATAATACAATTCCGACATTCTATCCTATAATTTATTTTCCTTAAAAAATGAGCTTAAAGATAGTAATAACAATTTGTAAAGATAATAATCAAACATTTCATTATTTTGTGGAAAGCTAACACATTATTGGCCTAAAAAGTCAAGACTAGCTGCGCCCCGCGGTTTCATTCGCGTTGCTCCACTCCTGTTGGTCTTAGCGTGATGATATACAGCCTTCCTCGATAAATGGGCTATCTAACATCGAAAGAATTTTTCAAATGGGATCAGTACTTCCTGAGATTAGGGCGTTCAAACAAACAAACAAACTCTTCAGCTTTATAGAGGTAATATTAGTATACCTCTAGATACTTTGATATGCAGACAATTGACACATTTCATAACATATAATTAATGTAAATAGATATTACATACCAAGGTATTATATAAATTGACATTCAATTCGATATTAATCAAGCAATGGATCAGCTCCACAGCAGTTTAATTGAAGAGTAATTAATAACATATAAGGTGCTATTACCGTGTTCATATTAATTCGATACTAATAGCAGAATAATAAATGCATGAATATTAGAACTGGGAACTTAGTATTAGAAGTAGTTTAGTGTAAAAGAAAATGTGCCTTTAATGTATAAAATAGCTTTTTTTTATATTAGAGTGGGCAAACGGGCTTGTGGAGCGCCTGATCGTAAGCGAGTCCACCGCCCATATTCATCTACAGGGGATTCTGCAGGTGCGTTGCCGACTTTTTGAGATGGAGGTACACTCTCTTCTTAAAGACACTCAAGTTGTAGACATTAGGAAATGTCGCTGCGGGGAGGCTATTCCATAATTTGGTAGTTCGTGGTAAAAAGTTACGAGAAAAACGCACTGTGCTCGTACGCCAAAGATCTAAGTGGTGAGCATGAAACTTTGCCTTGTGTCGGGCAGAACGATGGTGGAAGTCTGCGGCAGGTATCAGTTCAAACAACTCGTCAGAACACTCTCCATTGTACAGACGATAGAATACGCATAAAGATGCGACGTCTCGTCGTAAAGCTAGTGAATCCAACCGATCAGTAAGTGCCCGGTTGCCGATAACTCTGACGGCTCTTCGTTGCACGCTATCGAGTGGAAGGAGTTGATATTGAGGGGCACCGGCCCAGAGGTGGGAGCAATATTCCATATGAGGCCGTATTTGCGCTTTATAAAGTAACAAGAGATGGCCTGGCCTGAAATACTGCTTCGCTCTATTAAGGACGCCCATTTTTTTAGAAGCTATAGTAGCTTTGCCTTCCAAATGATAGCGGAACTGAATGTCGTCAGATATATCGACACCGAGAATTCCGATACTAGGCTTTATTGTTAGGGGAGTGTTCTCAAATAAGGGAGCTGTGAGAAATGGGGTTTTCTTGGCTGTGAATGAATATACTTGCGTCTTGCCAGGGTTAAATTGGACAAGATTTTGTCGACCCCACTCAGAGACTTCACCAAGGAGAGCCTCAATATTGGATACAAGTATGTTTCGGTTTGCATTGACGTGTTCTCGAGAAATATTTGGGCGGCCGGAATATATAGCATCTCCAGTACTGTCATCTGCATAGCAATGAATGTTACTGATTTGTAACATGTCATTGATATGCAGTAAGAACAGTGTGGGTGAAAGGACGCAGCCTTGAGGGACGCCAGCGTTGACAGGCAGTAGTACAGAGCTCGAACCGTCAACCAAGACCCGGATACTACGAGATGTAAGAAAGCTGGCAATCCACTTACATAATTTCTCTGGGAGTCCATAGGCTGGAAGTTTCGAGAGAAGAGCCCGATGCCACACCCGATCGAAGGCTTTTGCAACGTCCAGACTAACCGTTAAGGCCTCCCCTTTACTCTCGATTGCCGTAGCCCAACGATGGGTTAAGTAAACTAGGAGATCACCAGCTGACCGTCCATGGCGAAAGCCATACTGTCGGTCACTAATCAACTGGTTTTCTTCCAAATAACCCAGAAGTTGGCCGTTAATGATGCTTTCCATCACTTTTGAGAGTAAAGAGGTAATCGCGATAGGTCTAGCTATAACTGTAGTTTTTATATTATTCTTTAGACGTTAGCTCGTTAAGCATAAGGCTGGATGAAATGTAATATTAAGAAAAACATTGAATTTTCCTTAATATCCATGTTAATCTTATACTATAAAAATGAATCGCAAAATGTGTTGGTAAGCGCATAACTCGAGAACGGCTGAACCGATTTCGTTAATTCTTTTTTTATAATATTCCTTGAAGTACGAGGATGATTCTTATGGAGAGAAAACGTAAACATGTACCACGGGCGAAGCCGGCGCTGACCGCTAGTACATAATATGTATCAGTGTACCTCTTTACATACATGTATATCTTTTTAATATTACTGACGCTTGAGATTAATTTTATCAACTAAACAGAGACACTAAAATAGTTTGACGCAAAATCAACTCAATAATGATTTCCAATAAAACACACCAATAAAATTTATAAAATAGAATCCAAAGAACTCAGGAAGGGCTTAAAAGACAAAGGTTGTATTTATTCAGTTCTTAGGCCACAGAAAAAGAATAAATTCATGTAACTTAGGCACGTACCGAATTTACACTCGGAATCTTAATGAGATAAGGGAAGATTCTTTGATCATTCCACTGTTCGCTTTTCGTGAAAATATTTTCGAGGAAAAACGCAAATGTTGCATCTGTTTAGCAGTTTTATTTATTTGCATGTGTGATTGTATTAATTTTATCAACTATTTTGACACATAGAACTTGATATAAAGTCTAGCAACGAGATTTTAGATTCACTTTTAAATAGTATAAAAATTGCCAAACTCTGTTTCTTTAGTCACTTATCACATTTTTATTTCAATTCCTTCTGTTTGTAATATGGAATAAAAATCACACCACATAATGTATGTATTTTCTTTTTCCAATATATACTAAATTGTACAGCCGGTTTATAAAATTTTCACCATAATACATCGCGTATGCTCACAAAAGATAAAAAGAAATATGAAAAAGCACTGAAAATGTCACTAAATCCATTCACATCCAGAAAAACTATTACAAAAGCATGCAAATTTCAAACATTAACTAGACAAACGCTATTTTACATGCACATTATTTTTACATGAGTACATTTAATAAAAGTCACAGCACAAAGCTGGGGGCCATGTTTTTGCCATTACCCACGGCGTCTAACGACCTAGGTCATATCAAAATGCAAACTAACTTCAACTAACTATAAAACGATATGGGAACTTTCAGAGCTTTAACTTTTATTTGATTCTAGGAACTAGTTTTAGTAGTAGATCAACTATGAAATAATTAGGAAAGTAATTAACTCTGTTTGTTAAAGGATTGTTATAGATGAACAAAGTGAAATAAAACTATTTGTTTGTACAACAATAATTTATTCAATTTCCAATGCAAATTACAATTGCTTATTTTTTATGATTCTTTGGCAAGTCTCAAAGATACCAAAATCTTCGCCTTTCCATGACGTGTCATGCGCGTCGTGAAACTTGAAATTTTACTCTCAACGAGCCTAAAGAAGTTTTACTTCCAAAGTTACATGGTCGATTACGTTCTCTATCATTAAATAACCAATTAAAAACAGCTTAACATTCTAACTATAATAAATAATAAAAAAGAACGTGTGTGCGGAGCACACGCATCAGATGTGAAACTTCCTGACAAGATTCAAAAATACCAAATTGTCGCTTCTCCATGACAATATGACGGTATTGCCAATGACGCGACCTTGAAATTTTACTCTCAATGTGCCTAAAGAAGTTTCTTTTCAAAAAAGAGTGTAAACATAGTAAAAAAATGATCAAAAACCCATAGGAAGTTAGTTACCAACCATCAGCAAACGCAACCGGAAGCGCTGCGCCTTAAGTCGGGCGGGCGGAAGCGGCGCCGCCATGCTTCCTTGCTTCATTTGCTCTCGCGCAAACTCAATCACTGTATTGGAATTGAAAACGAATTCAATATTACGATTGCGTTCGCTGCTATTTTAATGTTGATTTTATAGCATTTTATAGGGCTTATAAGGCAGCTGGTAGAGTATATTTTATACTTAGTATTTTGTTATGTTTCCCTTTATTGTTAACATGAAAATATAATGCATTTGTCATTAGGTGTGTATTTAGACAAATACCTACTTGATATTGTTTGTCTACATGTGTGTGTGCACTGTGCAGTATGATATAACTTTTAACTATTGAAAGTAAAACGAACTAAAAAGTAGAGACGAATTCATAATCTCTGACTATTATTAAACGTGTATTTTCTTTTTAACGTGCTTTTATTAGGACTATACCTAACTTAATAATAAAATACATTATAAAATTATAGACACTCAATTTAACCTATTATTACTTATTGAATCACTAACTAACATATTCCATTATCACATTTCCGTTACATCATTGCATCGTCACCATTGGTTTAATCAACGATTTATTCGTTTATTTAATAACGGAAAAGTGCATAATTGTCAAATAGTTAAACGATCTTAGCGCAAGCGCAACGACCTCAGACCCCCAGCGGATGGCGCGCGTTTCCGTTACAAAAATAACTTCACAGAAATAGTGCAACCAAGGGTGATTAGATAACTGACTCATAGGGCGCTCGTTAATAAATCAACATAAATATTTGTATGGAAAATATACGAAAGGGAACGCTTATAAACATGATATCCATATGCTCGTGTTTAAATATAGATTTGTGACAGTATAACGGATTTAAATCGGGATTTATTCCTTAATCCAATGTTTCAATTTTCTGGAATAAATAGATATAATTTTCCTTATTGCGCGTTCGTGTAAAGTTGATTTGATTTTGTAATTAATAAATTTGTATATTTTTATGCTGATTACATTATATATTTTAAGGAAAAAATTATTATATTTAGATACTTAATCTAATTATTTTTTGAAGTGAAACTTCTTTATCGGGGTTGGACAAAAATTTAGTGTAACATTTTTGCGTTACGCTGTAGGCGTGACATTTTTGCGTTACGCCGTAGGCGTGACATTTTTGCGTTACGTCGTAGGCGTGACATTTTTGCGTTACGCGCCAACTTTTTCTTATCCCTAAGTTTCACTTCTTACGTGTGTACTCTAGTACACGCACACATTTTTTTTTTATATATTTATATTCTACACATATTATTATGTTCATCGTCTTAATCAATTTGATGAATAACTTACAGATAACTAACAGGAAAGGCCCAAAAACACTATTCTTAGATTAGCTTTTAATAACAAAAAAGAATTAAACAATTATAATTATCTCATCCAATACTAAAACAATGTACTCGTTACACTAACAATAGATCTCTTCATTCATTCATTCAAATGAAGAAGCAACCTCGATTTGATTGTAAAACGAAGAATTCACGAAAACAAGTCTCTTACGGCTTCTAGTGACATTTTCAGGGTAAGTCTCTGCTACTGGAAGTCACATTACGTAACGTAATAGAGTCTGCTTTTAATCAGACTCTATTGCATTCAGTCATATCTCTAAACTAGCTTTCTTTTTTTCCTTTTCAATATTAATGTACATTTTTCGATGCTCTTTTTCAGCTATTTCAAGTATTATTTTCGTAAAAAATGTCAAATATTAAATGTCTCTACAATTATTATTCGTTCGTTTTTGCGACACCACAAAACAGACAGACTTTCGCATTTATAATGTAATTACTAATTTTACACGTTACCTATCTGTTATATAATTTTTTAAATGACTGGGATTGTGGACCGTTGCGATTTGCAGAATGTAAAAAACATTATTAGACAGAAGGTTTGAAATACCTATAAAAGTATGGTTATTAGTATAATATTGTATGAGTTAATAGATAAATTCACTTAGCATTCATGTAGTGCCTTAAAAAATAATATAGAAGTAATCATAATATAACCTTTATAAATTATGACACGAACAAGTAAAGACTTAAAAGATTGAATATTGTAGAATTTTGATGTCGCTATGGCATCTTATTTTACTGTAAGTGCCAAGAGATTATGATGAAAGGTTTCCTTAATATTACATAATACCTTCAGTATATTTAACCTTTTAATTTTTTCGAATATCATATTTTTAATGTTATCAAAAGAGCCAGACTTGAAATAAATATGGACGCATGAAAAATGTAATTCAAGTTATTTACTTAATATGCAGTTTCGATATAAGTTTCGATAGAATATGTTTCCAAAGCACGATGTATCTAGCTAACTGTGGTGTATTTTTATTGTAACATAATAAATTTATCATCATCGTACATTCTTTTAGGTACAAAACAAAGTGTTAAACACATAATTTTTGTATACAATATAAATTGATTTTACGACATGCAAGCAACATCATCATATACAGCTACACAAATCAATACTATATCCATATTTACCTATACGTAATATATTATATTCCTTCGAAACTCAATAATCCTTTTAATACATGACAAATGGGAAGTGTTTATCTTAAAACCCTCATCTGAACCGTTGGATGCTGCTAGATATGACATCTGAGTACTTCGCGAACTCAAGTGACAACTCACACTCTTATAAAAACACTTTGGCAGATCCTTATTTCGTTTAAAATGTTTTATGAGAAAATACTCGGAGTTTCATTTCGCTCCTTGGTTCTTTTGTTGGCGAAAATTTGGGAGAAATTGCATTGCGCTGAAATTACGATTTATATTGCTATTAATTTTAAGTTATTGTTAAATTTTAACTGAATACGTTTTACTTATGACTTTTTGTCCTTTGATTTGTGGAAGTCTACGTTTTGAATGTGATAAGAATTTTTAGTACTGCGCACGGGTACAACAAACAATAAACAGCGTACTGTACTTTAAGCGTACTGTACTTTAAGCTCTCTGGATGAAATTGCAACATTTGACTAACCTATTATGTATTTGACGACGACCTACGCATTTGAAAAGGCTTACAAAAATTCCTCCCTTAGTTATTCGAATTTGACCTACGTCAGTATTTGAGGAAGCTTACAAATATTCCAGAATAGATAACATTATGTTATAACATTGTGATATAACACATCAAAATGTACTGAAAAATGTTATTAAACAATGTAACATTGTTATACTTAACAATTTTTCAATACATTTTGTCGTGTTATATTATAACACAATGTTATATAATCTGTACGCACCTTTACCAAAAAACAATTCTCAGCTGAAATCGTTACACAGTCAAATACATGTATTTTTTCCGCTCTAGCTAAAGTTGATTTTTAATGTTATTTATTCGCGGTACAGCCGAGGAAATTATGCGAGGGAAGCGGTGGTCGTGACTGAGAGACTGTCAGAGGCATTACAACGACGAATCAATTTCAAAACCACTACCATTTGTTATAGGGTTCATTTTTGATTATAACTAATTACTTGGAGGTTTAAAAGAAATCTCGGTAACCCTTTTTGTTTGAAGAATTGGGCCTCTTGTTGTTTTTTACTGTGGATACGTGTTTCATTTTAAAATACTTACTTGATATTGCTTTTATACAGGATGTAATCGTTAAGTGTGCACAGGCGATTTTTCCGTAAGTATTACAGATAACAAAAAACTTTAAACTGATATCAAAAGTACTTAACCTAATGAGTAAAATGGCTTTAATAAATTTTTAAAAATAAAACGAGAAATGCCATGAATGATACATCGGTGGTAAAATTTGATATATTTTATTCATTCATAGTTGCTTGCACAGGGAAGAAAAACATTTTTACGTGTCTCATCCTTTATTCGCATTTAAATTTAGTCACGCAAATATATTACTTATCGATTAAAAATTGATAACGAAGAACAAGTAGAATGCTATCTCGCATCGAGTTACACTAGTACCATCCCCATCGTCTTCGTCTCTGCGACGGGTTTTATCAGCACAAATAATTTCCCATTACAGCCACACACTAAGCTGCCTTTCCAATTTTCTAAAATAAACATCCCTTCAAGTGGAATCCGTACTGTAAGTGACGCTGATGTATTTGCAGTTTCCTTCACGTTTCTTTGAGAAATAGTGCGATTTACTTTGTAACATCTAGTTTGGAATCATCTTTAATTTATCAACATAAATTTCAAGCGTTCTTTCGACTTGCTCTTTAAATGAACTTAAAAGACTTGCGAATCCATTTTACTGGCCATTGCTCTCTTAAAGTTTTATTTGTCACTTTCAAATCCAGTCTCTTTAATAATATTAATAATATTAGTGAGAGGGCGAGTCACCACCTGCCAACAATTTTTTACTATATCTTAGTAGAAAGGCAGGTGCCATAGTCTTCCATAGTCCTTAATTCCGGTCCATTAACATCCCATTCCATAGCCCAGTTTATTTTGTTTCCTTATCTTGCAATAGTCCTACATCGGCCGCGGACTGCCCAGGGCTGTATCTCTATAGTGCAGTCATGGGCAGGCTGCGGCTGGTGTCCCACAACACAGTAAAGTTCTCGAAAGGGCCTCTGCGTGTTAGATCCGTGTCCCCACGTAAGCCTTCCAAAGGACCGGGTAGTTTCCTTATGATGGTACCCGTGTATTATGGAACTGAGATACTTAATAATATTTCAGTCTATTAATAAATGTCAATTCTTGTTTCGCCTTACCGAAAAAAAACCGTTACGAAATAAAAAAAGAGCCGATAGCAAAAATTCTAAATTCAAACGTTCATGTAACCGAGGCGCAGTTAATAGAACGGTAAAAATCAACCAATCAGATCATGACATTCGAATGGACTCGAAAGCAATGTATCCCATTGGTTTATTTTTAAACATCAAAGCTCTCATTCGAACAGCGGGCTTGAATTCATTATTGAGCTACATTTTCAAACGTATTATGAAATACAATGCGGATTCAAATGGCTCAAAAAAGGACTATTTTAATTACAAAATACGTGTCTCTATAATTGCAAGAGTATTGTAGTAAGGTATTATTAAATTAAAAATCGACTGAAATACATAATTTAGCTTGAATACTTAAATTTTTGTCAACCTCAGTCAAGGACTGCCCAAACTACCAAACCAACTTCTGTTATAGAGACGATACGTAATATTATGTACATATTCTAATTCAATATTTATAATCACCTTAATTATTATAAACAGCTCTTCACTCGGTATCTATAATGTATCGTAATATCCCCGTTAAACTCAATTAGCAAATTAAACCACTCACGATTGACCAAAACCTCTCTGTGGCATTTCCAAATGATTGATTAATTAACCTTGGACCAAATGTTATTATATATAACATTAGCTCTAGATATAGATCATTCGCAAGTATTATACATTTAGAAATTAAAGATTTTAACGGATTTTAAACACAGTTTTCCATCATTGCTGTCATAACTGTAATATCTTCATGTACCTATTGTAGTTTGTCCTTCCAATAACCTGTAAAAATAAAATTCACATTAAGTAGGTACTTTTTAATTGTGACAAAATAAAGCGTGCAATTTGATTTTGCAAACAATTATATTTTAAATTTATGAATCATCATAAAGCCTCTCGTATCTATCTCTAAGACAAAAAGATACTAAAAAGAAGTTATGAATTATTCCAACAACACAGCATAGAAATTGCCTATCCCTTTACCACTAATTTAACCGTGATTTCCCCATATTTCCGATATACCCCGTACCATTATCTGAAAACCATTCAACTCACAGCTTCATTCAAATTAAAGCTATTGTTACGTATACATTACCGAGGCAGTAGGTCGGAGGGAGTTTTTTATCCTGTATAAAAACGCGAACGACGCGAATAATTTGCGAATTATAAAGACTCGTCTTCAATGGTGGAGAAAGTTTGCGACTGTCTTTTGTTGTGCTTAGGTATTAATTTATTAAAGGAATTTTAAATGTATGTGTGGATAAAAAAAATCTCAAATTAAATATTATGTTATATGCATTACAAAAAAAAAGTCTTTTGCAAAGGAAATAACGTGAATACCTATATGATATAAATTAATTTTTAGTGTTTAGTTAAATACTACAATTTGAGCATAGGCCTAATTACTATTAATTTCGGACTTACGTATCGAGTCTACGAAAGTACCTGTCGATATAAATCGCACTAAACAAGCTTTCCTCTATTCAATACAAGTTTACGTTAACAAACGATTTAAAAACCTATCACCATACATTTATCATACATCTTACGTCGCAAAATCGCACGCAACTACACCAATATGGAAACGTCTTAACGGAAACAACTGACAGTGCTTGAATTATACGAATTTCATCCTCTTCCGTAACAATCCCATTCGAGATTGTTCCGTACTGAATAGACAATTTGCTACACAATTACCGTGAACTATGATGAATGGTGATATTTTATAGTGGCTCTTTAAAATAGCGTTTAAGAATTAAGAAAAGAATAAAAAGTGGAGTGATTCTGTAAACATAGTGTTAGAAATTTATTGCAATTTTAATAACTGCCATTCTTTGGTTTTTGATATTTTCAAAATAACAGCAGCGCAGTTGACACGTTATAAACATGCATTGTATTTAATTCTGATCGTTTCCTATTTTATTCAATACTTACATCATAATATATTTTTTAAATACTGTTTGATAACAGACTATGCATCTATTAATCATTATATGTATATCTAAAATATTTATAGTTTTATTGACAAATCAAAGAAAAATTTAATGTATTAATTTGACATTTATAAAAAACATAATTATTCAGTGATTTTTCGTTTTACTTCTTTTAATCTCACAAAATTATAGTAAGGAAAAGATATACCAGGAACTCCTATTTATACTTTTCCTCCTATTAAGTAAAGTGCTTGACCCAACACTTATAATATAAAAGATTTATCTCCATTATGATTGCAAGCATAAAAATCAATTTACGCAAATGAAATTCGCCGAGTAAACTGAAATATTTTCTTTATAAATACACGACTACGGATTACTGTTGTTACAAAATATACCTACAAAATAAATTCATGCAGTCGTCACAATAATACCGTGGAACAATATGATTTTTTTTTCGATAATCCCTAATTTCAAAGTTATATGTAAAACTTCATCATCTTGTTTATTAAATTATTATGACCCATACTTATGATACTTATCAATCCATCGGTATTCTTTTATTTTCATTAAATGCAGCCTTACATTTCTTTATTCAAATTATCTTTTATTAAAACGTATTACGATAATTTCATTTTATATAGCGATTTAATATATTCTTCTATTACGCAATACAAAATAAAATAATAAAAACAATTTTTTGATAAATAACATAATTTTTCTCAAATTTAATATTGACATTGTTGTCCATATTAAATTCGTACACAAAAAAGAATATACATTTGTTATCATCTTTCTTAATAATTGTGCTTCTTCTTAAAATGTCTTTCTTGATATTAGTTACTTATAGTTATAATTTCTTCAAGTAAAGTACTTAATTGGATAGTTTTGTACAAAATCGAGGCATAATTAATGTAAGCCGGCCGCATGGGACGCAAATTTCAATCATACAAAGTTCAACTTAAATCTCAACATGTCAATATTAAAACTACAATGAACCATATAAATGTTATTAAAATGCACACGAGAAGTGACTCAAATGACTGGCAAGTTCGGACACAAATATTTTGTCTTTAGATTCACTTCAAGGAGAAGACACTGCAGTAATCGGCTTTCTATTCTACTTTTTGGCGGGAAATTTAAGATAACACTTTGTAGCTCTACATTTGGCATATATACATACCCAGTGTTATATTTTTCAATCGTGACTCAGGCAAAAATGTAAATTAGTCACGCAAAAATATTCCAATAGAAATTCCAGAGCATCGCATAGTTGCGAGCCCATTAACGGATTCACATTTTCACACTGAAGAAATCTAAATTGTAAACAAGCACGCATTCCTTGAGTTAAAGGGATCGAATAGGGTTAAGGAATTTGGTAGAAAATCTTGTGTTTACATAGGAATGTTCCTTACGAAGATAGTAGCACGTCGGCACTCCGACCACAGGGCAATATTTGCGTGCCGACATTGTTGAAAAGCTTAGGTTGTGGCTTTGCGAATGAGAGTACCGTTTAATTAGGTACTGTATTTTTGTATACCACTGGTTATATAATGTCACGATTTAATATCATGTGATACATTAAATCATTAACTGATAAATAATCATTTACTAATTCAATTACTACACACATTATGATTACTTACATTTTTTTTTTTCTTATTACGAATAAATAATCAGAAAATGTACATACAGAAATAAAATTACTTTGTACCTGAAGCTTCGTTTACTTCATAAATTTCACATTTAACATTCTATTTTACTATGGACTGATCAAAAATCTGCGAGGCCTTGCTATTTATTCGTCGCATATCCGATTTGAAATGAATATCAAAGAGCATCCTACAAAAGAAAACTTTAATTGAAAATGTACAAGTTAAACAGGTAATCACGCAAATCGCTTCCGCCTCTACCTCAAGCTACCTTATATCAACTTGAAGTTGAAGCAATAAGCGCCTGTACTACAACCTTTGTCACGGCGCGGCCTAAAATTTCCTTCATCTTACACTAAGGTCTAAATTAATGTAGAACTCACGAAATTATTTTACCCTTACCTGAATTCACTTAGGAATTAAGGTGAGCGTTTTATGTTGATACTTATATAAATCGTGACTAACTTTGGGACCAATGTTTGCTTACTGTTAATGAAATATTTGTGTCTAGCGTCTATGTGTATGTTATTTATCGACTTAAGTATGTGTTTCACATTATGTTGTGAGTATTTTTATAACTAATCTAGTATAGTCTTATATTATCTGTGCTTATCTTGCAGACTTAAACAAAAAAATTTCTAAAATGACGACTCAGGAAATATTATAAAATCACACCAATACTAAAATAGACCTTGCTCTTAATGTACCTAATAATTAAATATATTCTATGTACTTGTTATCCTCAAAGAATAAATTCATTAGCAATGTAATGTAGTAATGCTCGTATTACAAAATGCATTAGATTTACCTTCTGCGTTCCTTAAAATTTCCCATATACCAGACTTATCATAAATCCAATTTTTACTAAGAATAATACTCTGTGGGTTTTACTGAAACTGTATTTTAACTAAATCTTGATTTATTTCACTGAGCTAAAAGCTTGCGGTTTCGAATAAATAATAAAACCTGTGACACACTTAGTATAGGCTTCTTTGATATCCCTTTGAATAAACGAGTGAATGTGTTTTTTGTCACTTACATAATTATTCGTTTGTTTAACAACATTACAATATAAAAATTAACTCCTTTTTTATTTTTAATAGTTACGTCAACAAAATGAATAATGGTTTACGGTAGATACATTTCACAAGCTCAAGCACAATACATTCATCATTGACATTTTCATAATTTCAACAAAAAATTGCACTTTGAATACGTATTTCATTATATCACTTAATGATTCATTGTTATTATCACACATTTACAACCTGCATTAACAAACACTTAACCCGTTCACGCCGTGAAACCGTAACATGCTAATTATGCAAAATTATTGTACCCAGTGTGCCCCAAGCACTAATAAATCTTAATAAGAAGCAGCCTTGTTCGCACTATTAAGGGATTTTGGTTACCTTCATTGAATTAGGCAAATTCGATACCTACATACTCTATCTAAATGTACTTATACCTGGTGCGAATTTCTAATTTAGTTGTGGGGGGGGGGGGGGGGTATAATGTTAATTTTGAACTCTGATATGTTTTTCATTTAGTTAAATATTTCTTTGCTTTAACGTGACAGTTTTTTTAGATTAAGTAACCTAATGAAAAAAGTAATCATTTTCATAAAACATAATTCATAATTTGCTGCTTTATTCACACCCCGGACACTCCATACAAAATTATAGTTTTGAAAGTCACACTGTAGAGACTGCAAATGTGTGTGTAAACTCTTTATGGTTGGCACATTTGTGACTAGCGTAAAAAAAAATTCGCGTTTTTCTGATGAAATACATCCGTAAACAGCACAATATCTAACCATTTTCTACGAAAAACGATAATCACAAATCCAAAATAATAAAATTGCTTTAAGTCAATTTGATTAATGTTGTCAATCTTCGTTGCGTTTCGTCTAAAGACGTCGTTGGTATCGTCCTTGCGGGGAAATGGGTACCATAACATGTCTGATCGTGCGGGGTGAGGTAAGTGTTTAATTTTGGCGGGAGGCGGAGAGTGTCCGTTCTGTAGCGTTTAGCTACTATTATGTATTCTGTGCTTTATTCATAATTATTAGTCTAAATTTTTTCAATTTAACTCTAGCACTTCATGACAGAACCATTAGGGACACAAAACCTATTCATACAATCGATTGTTCTAGAATGTTCTGGAACGTTCCAGCAAATATATCATTCGGCCGCAGTCGTTAGCTACGTCATATTTGTTAGTGAATGCTGCAATTTGGCGACATTTGCAATGATGATACATTTTGATGTTTGCGGTTTGATGAAGCATTGTATTAAATAACTATAATATTTCCTTACTTTAATAACAAATTGAACTTTGATTGAATGTAAGGGCTATTTTGTATACGTATGTTTTAATACATAGGTCAGTATGTTTGTGCCAAATTTAGCTCTACCATTATAATATTAAAGGACCGTCAAATTTTTCTACATGCATGTAAGTTAAACAAATGCATAATTAAGAAGTGTTAAATTCTCACATATTTATTAAAATTAATTTAAAAACTATAAACATATGTAATTTTAAGGTATTCAGCTGTAACAATTTCCTACCCTAATAGAATTTTCCAAACCTAAAAACTATGATATCTATAATGTAACGCGAGAGACCCATCATATATTAAAAAGTTTATCCCAACCTATCGACCGAAAAGTCTAACATATTTGTTTGACTAACTTGAAGTTACTATGCATAAAGGCTTGAATTAGGCCGGTCCACACAGAGCGAGCAGCCTCGCGAAGCAATTGCTACGCGAAGCGGTTCGGTCAGTGTGAACGTGGCTCAGCTGAGGAAAATTTATTTCTTTATTTATTGCAGATTATTCATCCATATTATTGTTAGTACCTACTGAACTTAAAACTATGTTAGTATTATAATAACAAAATCAATTTCATTTCAAGATAAATATTTACATTATCTTTATTGACTAAGTATCAGCTTGAGACATGGATTTTAACCCAATTTCAAGACATTGTTGTCCCATCTCTCAACGAAGACAGCTAGGATGCTGCTGCTGGCAGAAAACGACGTCACACGCGCGCATTCACCCTGCGCTAGCTGCTTCGCGCCGCGAGGATGCATCGCTCTGTGTGAACCCGCCTATTGGGATATAATCTGCATTGATTGCTATACTCTGGAGGATCGACACGTTATGGATCAGCTTGTCCTAGCCATTTATAAGTTTTAGCATATACAGGATTACTTGTGAAACACCAGCAACCTCGCAGGACAAGATAGCTAACATCATAAGTAACAACATTTGTTCTACGACTTTTGATAATTCTTTAGATTTTATTTTCATACAAAAATAAATATATTCATTTAATTTTCCGTTTGAATATTATAAACTCTACGCGCATTCGAAAAATTACGTAAACAAGAAGCGAACGGGAGGGGAAAGGGGGCATCGCATCGTCCTTTCGATAATGAATAGAACATAGACCTACAAATATTACGAGAGTACAATAAAAGCTTAAAAATCATTTAAAAAAAATTATTGCGTTATGCCAAAAGTCGTAGATCAAATGTTGTTACTTATGATATTAGCTATCTTGTCCTGCGAGGTTGCCGGTGTTTTACAAATAACCCTGTATAACTGATAGTTGACTATAGTACGTCTATTGCATAGGCTTACGTATAATATTTATAATGCTATAATATTTGAGGGACAATCGCCTTTCGTATGATGTATGAAATCGAAATTATTTTAATTTAGTTTGAAGCATTAAGTTTTGATGGATCTGTGACTATTCATAATCTTGATACAATTCTAATTTGTAAAGGCTAATGTCGGAAACATTGTACTCATGTTCATAATCATTTTTTTTTTTGCTATTTTAATGAATTATGCAATAAATTAAAGACCACACTAATGCAATGTAACCTCATCCAACAAATTTAACAACAATTTTCGCGAATTAAACAACCTAAAAAAGAAATAAACCGTACCCCATAGACCATCCATGCCATCATTACTTTATTTAATCAAAACTCAATCTCTCCGCAAAATTTCCTCGCCCTCAAAAATGGCGGCTCATTTTTTACAAATGTATACAATAACCAAAATGAATTCAATATTTAAGTACAGACGATGAATAATGAAGAAGCACTTAGCGCCAAGAAACGTGTCTCGTGAAAATTTTAATCAAATGTTTCTTTCGTATTGGGTAAATCTATACAGGTTGTTGAGTTCATCTCTGGTTTGCGTCATCTTCGAATAAAAATGATATTTGTAGAGCTTGTTACACATGTATTGAAAATAAAATGTTATCCTATAGTTTAACTAATCACATAAATAATTTTATTTTGATACTAGGTTTCCGCCCGCGGCTTCGCCCGCGCAGTCAAAGAAAAACCCGCATAGTTCCTGTTCCCGTGGGATTTATGGGATTTCGTCATTTTCCCGGGATAAAAAGTAGCCTATGTCCTTTCTCGGGTATCAAAATATCTCTATACCAAATTTCATGCAAATTGGTTCAGTAGTTAAGGCGTGATTGAGTAACAGACAGACAGACAGACAGAGTTACTTTCGCATTTATAATATTAGTATGGATTATCTCTATAAATATAAATGACAAGAATTAACCTTCGAATTTCCTTTCCTTTAACAAAATATGTGCTAATTTCATTTTGTCATTCAATTATTGTCATTGAGATCTTAGGTTGCTATTTTATCGATTATTATGTAAAGTATTATAACTATTAAATTCATTCTATTCTCATGATAAAAATATAAAATACAAATAGTACCTACTTGTAACTACTTTGTCTTTACATAACCGTATCCACATAATTCACGAAACAAATTCATACAATAATTTTGCTTTCAATGTCAGCGAAGCGAAGCGAAGGCGGGTCGAGTGAGACAAATAATGTTTCAGCTAAACAATGATAGAGACCACTATAAATTTGTCAAACCCAGGCGTATTTACATAAATTTCACATACACACAAAACACAAGTATGAAACAGAAGTTTGGTAAAAGTTTATAATATATAATTATTATGTATGTTATGTATTAACCGACTTGAAAAAGGGTACAAACGTATAAGTATATTATGTAATTCTTTAGTACGATATATCATTAAATTAAATACAATAATATATATGTAATCTGAAGTCACTTACAAAGATGTGAAGTTTTTTTAATAAACTTTATCTTTGTTTATTTTCATTAAACCACGTACCTAATTATAACTTTTAAATCAACAATTTTAAACTCCAATTTTGACAAAAGTTTACCAACATCGATTGAATAAAAATAAAAAAATATGTTATACCTCATGTTTAGGTACTAAAAGATCTTCCAGAAAGTATTATCTAAAAGAAATAATTCCAACAAAATATATCCAAACAATTGTAAACACAAATAAGGAACACGGAGTTGGAAATCCGGCTTAAGGATCACAATATGTAGCTTTCTATTGGCTGTGCTTATTTCCTATATTGCCTTGGGATACCTTTTTCTTGCCTCTTGGATGTTTATATATTCAAATTATCAATTCTTATTTTGCAGAAGTCTTTAACATTCATTTATGATTGGAATAATTTTTAAAAAATATTACCTGTTCATACAGTACCTACCCATAAAAGATAGCTTATTAAATATTTGCTAGCAAAACATTAATACATAAGGCACAGAAAATCGTAAACTAGTCTTTTAAATCCTACTAATATTATCAATGCGAAAGTTTGTGAGGTTGAATGGATGTTTGTTACTCTTTCACGTAAAAACTACTGAACCGATAAAAATTCAATTTGGTTTGTAGGTAGCGGAAGACCTAGAATAAGACGCAGGCACCTTTTTGTCCCGGAAATCCCACAGGAACGGGAACTATGCGCGATTTTCTTTGAAGGCGCGGGCGAAGCCGCAGTGTCTGATAAAATCTTATATACCTTTATTATATCCAACACTAAAACTATTACACACACTTCAAAAATTGGATAGATTGCCCTAGTAATAGAGGAATGTATGTATTTCTCAAATTCTACAAAATATAACACTCAAAAAGCCAGGCTGGCTCCAATTTGTCACCGGCTGCCGAAAGCTCACTATTTTCTTACCAAATCCCTCTTTGACTAAGCTTTATTTTGCGAATTCTCTCACATTTTAAGGTAAAACCGATAAATCTTTTTGCCTGCGTTTTTACGAAAAAACATCCTATGCAGTTCTTTGTTGGTTATAAATCTGGCCAAGTGGCAGTTGGATGAGTTGATGACGTCATCCGCACCACATTTAACAACTCTTTTGCACGCCTCATAAGCGAAGCGTTGAGGTGGGTACTACTGTCACTTCGCGCAAAACATCTGATTTTTCAAACTTAAAATGTCTTTATTTTTTTATTCTACTAACTTATAAAACATTATCACTACATAGTATAAAACAAAGTCGCTTTCTCTGTCCCTATGTCCCTTTGCATGCTTAAATCTTTAAAACTACGTAACGGATTTTGATGCGGTTTTTTTTAATAGATAGAGTGATTCAAGAGGAAGGTTTAAGTATATAATTTATTAGGTTTTAGACAAAGCGGGCGAAGCCGCGGGCGGTAAGCTAGTTAAATAAATAGTAGAGATTACAAGATTAAAATGTAATTATTTAAATTACTTTTTTAATGCTATTAGATACTTAGCATATTTAAAGTACTTTCTATTAGAAACTACATATACATGAGATATTTTATTACGACAGATGTATCGAAATTAGCTGATAAGATCTTTATGAAATTTGGTACTGTAAATAGATAAATAGACATAGATACAGAGACAGTCGACTTCTTCACTGTATTGCACAAATGAAGTCGCGGGCTCCAACTAGTAATGTAATTGAAAATTTATCGTCTCTAGTGAAGTAAAGAATCCACAAAATCAACGGAAAGGTATCCTTTTAATATTATAAATGCGAAAGTTTGTGAGGATGTGTGTGTGTTTGTTACTCTTTCACGCAAATACTACTGAACCGATTACAATGAAATTTAGCACAAATATGGAGGGTAACTTAGATTAACACATAGGATAAGTTTTATCCCGGAAATCCCACGGTAACGGGAACTATGCGTGTTTTCCTTTGAAAACGCGGGCGAAGCCGCGGGTGGAAAGCTAGTACATACATAAAGCCTAAATAAAGTCTAACGAATTGAAGAGTTTCGAAAGGGCTCAATTACTTTAAGGCCTAAAATGGATGAGGTTAATAACATTACAGTCATTGAACCTTTAAAAATATTTGATATGTTATTTGCCTTATTTGAATTTGCTTATAATAGTGTACACTGTATATTATTCAAGTAAACATTAAAATTCAATAACAAAATGGAATAATTTACTGAATAAACATTAACATAAAATTGAATATACAATATAAATATTTGCTGCATTTTTCAAACAACTTTAATATTTAATTTTCGTCTTCAGTTAATGCTAATAGACTTTTATAGAATTCCATCAAAAATAATATGCTCTATGTTATATTAATGCATAAAACTTACAAAAAAATATTATGGTAACGTTGTTTTATTATATAAATATTAAATTATGTAAATAAATAAAAAAATAAATAAATAAAAAGCTCGTTTATTTCCAATCCACAAGAAAGTTTTGATTACAGGTAGTTTACACTTAACATACTTAAAGCTAATACACAATTACATATAAATATTACACTTTTTTTTTAACTTAAATTTTATTTTCTAATAACTTAGTTAAGTTTTTTTCTATTTTTTCATTTTTGATCATACATTCTATCATTCTGTCATAGCTTGCTATCAGTACCAGTATTTTTGATCGGAACCCCTTCTCGGGTATAGGCCTCCTCCAAATTTTTCCAGGAATCTCTGTCCATTGCCTTTTTTCTCCATTCGTTTCCAGCTATATTTTTTTATTATAAATATGTAATAACATAATATAGAGAGGGCTCTTACTAAAAATAATGTTTCCTACATGGAAAACCAAAATATCTTTGTAACGTATATAACTATATATTTTGAGTCTCTCCCCGTGCAAAGTGTGCTACACGTCGCGTCGGGATATTAATATAATAAATAAATCGCGTTTAAAATCCGTTAAAATCTTTTATTTCTAAACTTGTATTTTATGTTATAAATTTCACAAAAAAATAGGTATTAATTTCCACGATTTCAAACACAAATATAGATGGTTACAAACAAGTCAGATAACCGCAAGATTTATTGACAAAACTTGACGCAATTTATATTCTACAATAAGTCAGAGCCGGAAAGTTTTTGGTTCAACTTCATTATTTGGTTTGTTAAATTATTGGACTTTCAGTTCCACGCCTACCTAAAGGGTTGATTTATAAGAAAATTCAGTTATTTTCGTACCTTCTATTGTTGTTCGGCAAGGGTCGCTAATGTTCTGATTCGCTTTGTTTATCGACTTTTTCAATTGTTTTTAGTAAACCGCTTACATAAAACATAATTTATACGAGTTTTAGTCGAATGGCCTTTGTCAGCCTGTAACCTTTATGTAAAACCTACTAGAGGTTGTACTGTTTAGAATTCATCATCATCATCAGCCCATATACGTTCCCACTGCTGGGACACGGGCCTCCTATGAGGGTACAGGCCATAATCCACCACGCTGGCCAAGTGCGGGTTGGCGGATGACACATGTCGTCGAACTTTTTAATTCTTCGACATGTCGGTTTCCTCACGATGTTTTCCTTCACCGTTCGAGCAGTGGTGATGTTACAACATGCGCAGATAAATTGAAAAATCAATTTATTTCCTGCGCGCTCGCCTGGTCTCGAACCACGGACTTATCGATTCGAAGTCCGAGGTCTTACCACTGAGCCACCACTGTTTAGAATTATTTACTGCTATTAGCTTTAGTATGTTTTTCGAGCAAAATATAGAAATGCTATGTCTGTATTTTAGTAATTATGTCGAGATTAAGCCTAATAGTCAAAATAAGATTAGGATTGCTTTTACCCAATTTAACAGATAAACCAATACATAATATTATTTCCGCATTTAATTACTATGAGAAAATTGCTTATGTACTCTTTTACCGTTAAACATGTAGATTTCCAGTAATAAACAACTTTTTTAAATCGATCAAGGAGTTTTTGATTGTAATCTTTAAGCAAAGAAAAACAACAAATTGTTTCTCTTTCTAATAATGCTATGGAAAAAGAGACACAAAGTGACAGAAAACAGTTCATAAAAACGTTAAAGCTGCAATTACCAAAGGAGATTATTGCCATAATTAGTTTCGTTAACAAATAAAAAGTCACATTGAACCTTTTTGAGTTTTCCAAGTAATTAGGTTGCAATTGGACCCTAATTAATTCTAATTGTTGTAAGCTTAACGGACATATTGCGCCCTTTGTCAGTATTGCTTAGCGCCATCCGTCGGGGGTTTGGAAATTCACATTCATTCAGTTTCATCGTTTTTTATTCGCAACATAATTTGAAAATAGACCTATTGATATAATATGTATGAACAATGAACATTTTTTGGGTAAATTCATTGATAGATTGAATTTTAAGTTCGGTAGAGCCTAGAGCGATATTAAAACGCAGAAAATATGTTCTGCGTTTTATTTGATTACTATTTCAGGTATACAACCTTCCTTTTATGTAAAACATACTAAAATCATCTATAGAATCATAATCATACCTAAAATCTACTGTATGAAAATCATTCGCAAATCCCTATATTATTATTATTTTTGTTTACATTTATAAATTACGAAGAAACCCCCAATTGCAAGTCAAAAGTATACAAATACTGCATCCCACTCTCACCAATTTTACGGTGAATTCTCAACGTTTATCATTTACATTTCCCACATTCAAGATGATCATATTATTACATATTGTTTGCATAGCACTTGCACCGTTTGACCCATTGCTCTTTGACAAAGCTTCATAGATAATATAACTCTATACAAAGCTTCAACAGCTTGACATGGATTGACACAATGGATGGATTGTAAATCGACTACTTTCTATCTGTGTCTTTTACAATTTCGCAGCTGAATCACTACACCAGTTTTGGATGAAATTTGGAAATAAGTTGATGAAACCCAGTCAAACTTAAGCCTTACTATAATATCGAAGTTCAGTTAATTTTTATTGATTTAAGTTTAGTTTTATCGAAAGATATAAGAAAGTAATATACCTAGATAGCTCAATTATAACAATCGTTTTAAACTCAGTTTTAATCCTTCATGGATTAAAGTAAAGGCTACTCATTCTCACTTCTATATATGTACTTTAGGTATACTATCAATATCATAATCCAGAATGGTTATTAGTCGCTAATTAAGTCAATTTTAATGAACATAAACATACTATACGATAAAATAACTCTCGATTCGCAATGGAACCATCACAAAGACAAAGTTTAATAGAACAAAATCCCATACATCCAATCAATACATCTATTGGTCGCATCATTGCAACGAAGTTTGGTACCGTTCCCGCGGCACTCGTCGACAGTTTTAACTTATATATCGAATTAACAAGTTTTATTTAAATTGTAATTCGCAATTTAACATATACAGTGTGGAATCAGATGAATTAAAACTTAGGTTTAAAAAAATATTTGTAATTAATTTATTTTTTTTTAATGAAAGGAAATTTAAAAGGACCAATATTTTATTGGCTCTACAAAGGCTAATTTCCAATTGTTACGTGTTTCGAAGACTTTTGATTCGGAAAGAGCTTATGGTTATGCTATTCGTTAAAATATAAATAAAGAAAAAACATCGTACATACTAAAGTAAATTAACATCATATTATGCTTAAAATCTTAAAAATATGTTCTGTAGGTATTATTTTTTCTTCCTATAAAATACAAAAGGAAATATTAAATGACTTTGTAAGGCCGTGTTCCAAGTTCCAACCATCTTGATGCCGTATTGTCAACGTTAAGCGCTATAAAATTTACAACAAAGTGTCATCTCGACAAAGTTATGAGTTAATAGTTCTTGTATTACAGCTGTAATTAAAGGACTTAGTGCTTTAATAGCCGCTCTTGCAGCATTAAATTGTGAATTGCCTCATCACAGCGAACATGAGAAGAGAGAAGATTGTGACGTCATTGTTTTATGTATGGCATGCATTTGTCTGTTTCACGAGTTTAGATTTTTAAAGCTAGAGGAAATTTTAATAAAAAATTCAACGAAAATCTAACGAAATCATATTTACACATATCATAAGGACCTACTATGCTTGTATTAGAAAAGACAAACATTTATCTCATACTTAATTGATTTTACTCAGTATCTCAATGATTTCTTCAATTACAATAATTATAATATGAATAAAAGAAGTGAACAAGAACACTTCTTGTAAGTGCAACGTTTTCGTAGTTTCTGTCAAATAAAGGAAAATCGTGTTTCAAAACCAATATAATCATTAATAACTACGTTAATATAGCAGTGCTATACTAATCATCGATACCAAATCGAGTAACAACAATACAAATGCAATAAGATGTATTAAAACAAAGTGGCCTGTGGCGATTTCATTTCCTACGTATTTACCAACGCAACGTCGCAGACAATCTCTCTATAACCTTATTTCGTGCTCCTTTTATTGTCATTCTATTTATTTGTTTTGTTCGTAACTACATAGACGTGATTGGAGGTTTGATTGCTATCTAATCTAATAGACTAGCGGATTATTAAGTAGAATTGGAGACGATCTTTGTCAGTAGTTTTACTCTCGCTTTAATAGTGGATGAGGTTAACTTCCTCATTCCTGAATGATTGAACACAAAAAATATAGTTGTGACAAAAAATAAGGTCACATTGTATACAAAATCAGAAAAAAGTCGTCGTACTCTATACGTTATAATAAAAAGCTAGTGAATAGTATTACTATACTTTAGAGTAAACACGATTCGTTAATAGTTTTACAATTTTTACAATCTTTAAAATAGTATCGTATTTTATAAAATAGCGCCATCTCTTATCAATGCAGTGAAACTGGTAGTCTCGTAAGAATTGTCATGTCGAACTTTTTCTTTTCGTTTCGCTCACATGATAGCGTTGCACTAGTTTGCATAGTTAAACATAGATGGCGCTATAACAAATTGTGTATATTTTGTATAACAATTTATATCAATAATTTATTTTTATTTTTTCGATAACTCCATATTTATATATTTAGCCTAGTTTATTTAATACTAGTTTGCTAGTTGACCCATAAAATAAATTGACAATGTTTATATTAAAAATGTAAATCTCTAATAGAAAAATGTTTTAAAATCGGTCGAGTAGTTTTTGAGTAAAATCATAACAAACAAAATAATATTGCCTATTTTTATAATATCACAGTAACTAGATTGAATAAAATAGGTAGCAATTTATATAACATTTGTTTTTTCTTGTTTCAGATACGTCACCGTGGAAACAACCGAACGAATAATTCCAAATGCCCAGTCATATTATTATAGTTCCTACTAGATAGCATAATAAAAATTAAAATGTACAATTCAAACGAATTCCTGCATAGTGCTGGTGTAAGCCGGCACATGCAGGCCACAGGCGAGGCACCGTCTCAAAAAACCAGCATGAAACGTCGCTCTTGCGAAGTACCTTTAGGGGATATATCGTCGAATAACTTTAAAGTCTCTCTAGGGGATATAACGAATGACGGTCCTAATTATGACTGCAGATCGCTACGATCAATTAAGTCTGAGGATACACGATCGTTGAGGTATTATCGGCCTATAGATAGTCGTAGCGTGAAGAATTTTCGCTCGTCTTTGGCTGATATTTCCACGCAGTCACTTTCAAGGCCTCCTAGTTATGACCAGCTCTCTAGGCGATCTATACTGGACCCGTCGGATGGTCAGGCGTTTACGTCTAGCATAGAGGGAGTGCTGTGGTCTGATGAAGAGGAAACGGAATACTTCTACCATGAGAACATCACGTCTGCTTGGAATCAAGGTATGTTGGAGATCATTTGAAATAATTTAAAGATATGTAGATTGTATTATGTTCTTGCTAGAATATAATTTCACGTTATTAACAAGTTGGTAACAAACAGAACGACCTTACCTTACATTATTACGGTAATGCAGATTGCAGGCTATTCTCGACGCGACGGACAGGGCAACTATGTATCCACAAAACAAGCCTATTAGGATAAGCATTAATGCAATCATAGCGAATTCCATCACATTGATAATCATAAAATTATCATTAAACGATTCCATACTTATCCCAATTCTGACTCGAAGCTAACACTTCTAATAGTCAAAATCACTCTAAAATCAATATGGACTCTTAAACCAACACCTGTAACCCTTGGAAAGCCATATAAATAAATATTCTATCCAACAAAATTCACATAATAGTTGTGAAAAGGATGTTTTAAATCCACTTCAAGATGTTTATCTAAAAATAAGTATATATAGTAATATAAAATATCAAGTATCAGTTTCGCAAATTATATTTGCAGAATCGAAAATATACAATAAAAATAAAACCAAAAACAATATTATACTGTTGGAGATATGAGCTGTCGAGCTTATCTTTATAAAACTGAATTTTAAATGAGATATCCACGGTCGTTATCTTTAATCATCTGAAGAGTCACCACGCCTACTTGTGTCTTATTTAAAAGCCAAACTAAGCGCAGTTTGAGGCTCCTTTTGAATGTATGGCCTTAAATCAAAGGTCTTGGAGTTTCGTTTAAATATAGGTGTAACAATGTAAATAAACATCATCTTATTACTGTTTTCCGTTTTCGGTTTATAGTTTATACCTACTTTTTTAAATGTATATTATTACCTATGTACTGAAATTTGATTACAGAAGTGAACAATTCTGACTTCTGACTTTGATGGGTAGATACTAGATAGGTAGTAGAAAAGATACTCAGAGAGATCGATTAGGTACCTACCATTAAGGAAGATCTGTTGATGAGGGTAATTTATGTTCCTATATTTAAAGAAAGAAAGCTAATATTCTATAGAATTTAAAGTTCTGTAATAAGTTCTCAAACATGATTAGAGGTCTGACTGTATTTAATTTGTCCAATTGAAAATTATGTATTAAATTTTGTACCTACACCTCTATGGCCCCAATATATTTGGTGCCCCAAAATCATTTTATACAAGTACTCTCCATTAAAATAAAATGGCATCAATAATATACGATTTTACTGATTAAGCCAAATGAATAATATCTCTCAATACCGTTATAAGATTCGTCGATTACGCCTTTTAATACAAAACAAAATTAATACTTTCGTTATATTTCGCAAACCATAAAATTAAAAACATAGATTTGGAACGGATACTTGTTTATTAAAGTGTTTATTCTACGATTAGAATTTATACATAATGAAGAATAGTGTGTCATAAGTTAGTTTATAATAACTGCAATAAAGCATGCAGCAAAGCAATTTTGAAATTAAGAACGTTCATACAAATTCGATTGACCAAAAGTCCTTGCGAAGTTATATGAGAATTAACACTCAAATAGTCAATTACATAGATATTTAAGTGAATAGGCATCTATTAGGTCAGCATGCTCCATCCTAGACCATGCTTATATCGCTTTCCATCAGGCGAAGCGATGGTCAAATGCTTGCCTAATCTTGAATAAAAAAAAGAAAAGAAACATAGATATTGCCACCATAAGTCAGGCCAATTATAACATGTCTATTAAACTGTACGTTAAGTTGATCGGGTGGTCAACTTGTGATTGCAGTAAGAAGCTGAATTATAAGTAATCAAAGGTAAAAAATCGTAGCGATTAAGTGTCACGATATACGAGATTTTAATGCTTTCAACGATCGCGAGTAGAAACAGTAATGAGGTCGTGGTGTTACTATGTGCCAGGTGATTTGATTCGAGTTCGAATCGAGTTTCAATCGAAGGAAATAAAATTGGCACGTTGCCATGCAATACCTGATTGAATTTGAATGAAACATTGAAACGAATTCATAAAAGTAGGTATGCAAAAATTGTTATACTTAGACAAATCGGAAACAGGATAAACTAAGCTACTGAGACGAATATTATGCTTGCGCTTTATAGACTAAAATAGTTTAAAACTTATTCTCACTACTTCCATTTAATTAAAAAAATTTGAGACATCTTTCAACAATTTTTTTTCTACTAGGTACGTTCATGATTATTTCTTCAGATAGACCTCACTTTTCTCGTAATGAGAAATCTAGTACAATAAGAAACATTAAGATATGAGAACCGATGGTACTACCCCAAGCTAGAAATCTAATTGGCACAGGCAGTGGTGTTTCTTCTCACTTGACAGATAAATCAGCGCTAAGCATCGTTTAGATAATTGATAGGACACAAAGCGGACAAGGTCTACAATGTTATCATTTATCGTGATAACACGTACGAGAGGAAATGATGTAATGGCTAAAACACGATCATGGCTAGCCACCCTCTCTAGTGACTTTTTATGGCTCTAGAAGCTTCTTGAACCTTTGAGATTGTTGACTCGAGAATTGTGAATGAAGCAATTAATTGGGTCTTTTCTTAATTGTGAGCTATGAAATTACATATTTAGATTCATAACTCACAAGAAAGAAACATAATAGGACTGACAAACTGTTATAAAGTTTATTTATTACAAGACATTTACATTTTGTGCTTCAGTCGTAGTTTATTATAAGTTAGGTATCATGTACATACCCTGTATGAGAGTATACTTAGAAACAATAGTTTTACACATCAAAGAGGTGTAAATGTTGCCTTGTTCCTATTCGACGGCTTTATTCGTGGTATTATATACCTATCACTACCTACTGTTAATAGCTGTGAATGTTTTGTCATCTGTCGTAAACACTCCAGTGTTACTACTCTTTGGATACCTACATGCCACATGCGTGTAGGTACCTACTACCTACAACTTTAACAAAATCGGTCATCACTTTAGCGCGCGCGTCACTCCTTACCTCCTCCTTACTACATGTTTTTGTCTATAATTACCGTATTTATAACTATTACAACCGGAAACGAAATACATATCTTGTACCTTATTATAACAGGCTCTTTTGTAAGTCAGAAATTGTGGACAATAATTTCAGAGTGCAAAGGCATTATAACTCCCGTCTCCCGCCCGCGTACCATAGTGTTTAAAGCAGTATTAATTCCAGTTTAGAAAAATGACAGCTTTATAGTTCCACGTTTCCCATGCTGAAATTAAAACTGCTTTCAGACATTATTGTAACCCCTCTGACGCAATAATAAAAAAGTCTACACGCAGCAATGACCACGTTATAAAGCTTTCTTGCGGCAGTATTGCCAGAAATTTCGTCATGTTTCTCTTTTAGTAGATATTAATCACAAAAACTCCAGATCGATTTCCGCAATATAAAGTCAATTCGTTAATTTAAAAGTGCTCTTATCTAAAGTGGATAATTACTTACCGATGATAACCTGGCTTGATTGATTTTTATTAAGTACCAGATTCGATGTCAAAAAAAGGAATTTGTTATCTGTGGTTGTAATCCAGACTAATAGCGTGTATGTGTGTGTGTGAATGCACACAAGTATATTGGTAAAACACATTTAATAATAACGGAAGCAAACGTGTTTAGATACATCTTTTGAATACATCGAAGAATTTACTACAGAAAGATAACATTTTTTTAATGATTTAGTATTAGAGATCTAGATTCCAAATGGATTTACTCACACAAAACGATACAAAATAAATCCTAAAAATCTGTGAAAATCGGTTGGCTTTGTAATCATCAAACACAGATTTTTGGTGATGATAGTCGATAATGACCTCTCAATTTTTTTTACGGGATGCTACTTTGCCTGTTTATGCTTGCTCGGCCTCAATTCATATCTACGTGTGTTTTTTTTCATTATTTAGGAGGACCTAAAATTGTAGGAACAATAACACCAGTTTGTTTGCTATTAAACTTTCTCCATAACTTCCAGTGCCACCGACGTTCACACCACCTTAAAAATTATTGTTTAAGTACTTGAGAATAAATATTTTTCTTATTTCATCAACCCTTTACCGTTACAGGATGTAATGTTCTTGCTTCTATCGAACTAATAAGCCATCAATTCTGATTATGACTATGAATAATTTGCAAAGCGTAGTCGGGAGTAGATCGGTGATATGTCAAGAAGTAGGGCACTGTAGGTAGCGTGACGTCATCGGCGTCTAGACATCCACTTATTGAGAAACTCTGAAGGCTGGATTGAAGGTGGATATTTAATACTAGCTGTGCTTCGCGGTTTTACCCGCAGTGCTCCGCTCGTGTGGGTATTAGCGAGATGATATACATATAGCCTATAGGTATAGCGTTCCTCGATAAACGGTCTATCTAACACCGAAAGAATTTTTCAAACCGGACCAGTAGTTACCGCGTTCAAACAAACTCTTTAGCTTTAAAATATTAGTCTATACTACCTACTTATAATAAATAATAAATATAAAAAATAATATATTATAGAGATAATTAAACCGCCTTCAAATTGTCAGAACTGGACATTTAAATGGGACCAACCGGTGGCAATAACTTTAGAATCATCAAAATCGGTTCAACCAGTCGAAAGTTCTAAGATACAGTCGAATTGACAACCTCCTCGTTTTTGAAGCGAGTTGAAAATGTGCCTTGATTATAAGCTTTTATTGTTAAGATAATATGATATCCTAAACATACATATGTGATGAAAATCATGAGCAGCGTGTCCAAGAATTTAATCGTGCATGTAAATTTCAAAATTTCCTTTTCGCTGTGGCCATAAATAGGTCTTCTGCTGATCGTGTATGTTTGAATATGTAATTTCTCAGTATCACTATAACACTATATTATCATTAATAAAAATACACAATCCATTTGTTGATAAATAGCTATATACCATAATATAATAGTGAAAATAAGTCATATGTCCTGCATAGAATTTATCACTGTACAGACATGCATTGCAACACAAAATAAACACCCATAAATGTACTTTATGCACATATACCGAAGCGACAAGCTATTTTAAAGCATAATATAATAAACAATCTTTAGACAGAAACTTATATTAACCTATCCTAACCTCAAACTTGTACAATAAAATAAACTTAAAGAGAAACCCTTTCCGCACTTTATAATGCTATTAACTCGCATGTTTCAATATGTTATGTTTGCATGTTTCAATAAGTAACTATGACATAGTTACTTTCATCGGCCAGTCGGATCGTAATGTGTGATCATTTTGTTACAATGTTTACAAATCGCTTTGCCGCCATTTGCATAAAATTCCTGAAATCGGAATTCGGATACTCGTAAGTCGTAGGTATTAGGTGTTTCCAATTATCGTTTGATAAGTGACTTTAATTGTTATTTTAATAAATATTAACAATTCTGGACCAAACATTTTCCTTTTTTTTTAATTTTAACATACTTTACATATTGTAATCACAACACTGCATAAAATATGTTTTGTACAGATCTATTGATGAAAACTTAGACTGAAGCCGTTGAATCTAACACTTACCCTAAATCCAAATTGCTGTGTACACTATAGTTATACCAGAGACGATTCTTTCAAGTTTTGTGCAATCAAATGACTAGCCATAAATAATCGCACAAATTTCAGTAACGAGACTCCTCATAATTCATTGTAATTGACGGTAGTCACGAATCTTACATAAGAAGGGCCTGCAATGTATCATTTTCTGACATTCTGACCATTTATGAGCTGTTAAATATAATTTAAACAAGTTTCAGGCAATAAACCAGCCTTACACTTACTGCGTGAAGGTCATTTGATATTGTTTTTACATTTTAATTTTAATAAATAAATATACGGTGTCACATCTGAGCAACGTCAAGTTTCACTTGATTGTTTTAAAAATGTTTTAGTATTTTTTGTTGCCTAATTTATGCAATGTACGACCCTTATTATGTAGTGTCGATTTGATCGATCGATGGTCGATTTTATCTTGAAGAATAATGGAACAACGAATCTAATAAATGCTTAGAAAAACAACCAAAATACACTGTAGTGTACTACAGTGTGTTTATATTCTCTTTTTGACCAAATGCTTTGCTAAATATGATTTCTTAAATTCTAATTCAAGAAAACAAACAAATAAATTAGAACTAATAGCAAAAAAATTACGGTATTTATAAAACTAGGCCTATTGAGCGACATTGACAGTTAACAGTCATTACAAGTATCCGATTGCCACTTAAGATGGCGTCAGGAGCTTTTCCAACCACTTTCCAACACTGCTATAAATAATAACGTTCGCACGGTGTACATGCATTAGAATAAATCTGTATCAACTTTCCAGTACATCGCAGGAATTATAGAAGACCCAAGAATGCCCTTGGTTCACTCTCTAATGATTGCAGAGAAAATTTTCACAATCATTAGAGATGTAAGTAATTAACGATTTTAAATTTTAATGTTGAATAAAATAACATTTTTTTGCTAGTTGATGTTCTAAGGAATTTAATCGAATATTATAACAATGTATTGGAACAATTAAATTTAAACTATTTTTACCCTTTAATTTCAGTAAAAAATACTTACATAAAAATAGTAACAAAAATTAGCGTTATCGTATAAGAGTGAAATGACAAAACCAAACAATATAAATAAAACAATACACACGACAACAGATTATTATAGTAGGTACTAAATGTTTGCCAGTAATTGCTTAGAAGAAAAATCTTGGCACTTTCCCTGCATTTAATTGATGGAAAATCTACCGTAGTGGCGCCCGCGCTTATTATAAGCATCGGGGTTAACGCCTTGTCGCCAGGGCTTTGAAACCTAAGAAGTTTTATTTTAATTAATATTATTGTATTAAAGTGATGCAGGTTAATATGTTTTATAAGTACCTATGTAAATGTATAAATATATGTGTTTATATATTATTTCTAGCATTCTTCAATAATTTCTATTGTTCTTGTTTTTAGAACGAAATAATATTATAGTAGTACTTAAGTAGATAATAATAATTATGTAAAAGCTGCATAGAAACCAAGGGTTTCATCCGATGATTTTATTCCAAAGACTACCTACCACTTCGGCTCTACCCTTTGTAGGTACAGTGTATACCGTAATTTTGTTAATATTGATTTTGTTGATTTAATAATATAAGACTACATGAATTTTAATACCGGGTACTTAGACCGGGTATTAAATTTGCCACTCGTTGATAATGCAATTAGCCTACTTATACTTACGCAGAATTAGACAATCGGCAATAAAAACTTAGACAAATCTAAGACGTGAGAAAAAAACAAAAATATCACTTAATTAGCGAAATAAAAGTAAACCATTCAATTGCTTTATCACGCTTTACTTTCACAGTTCAATAGTCGATCAATCTATCATCAAAATTGATTCAAACAAAACTAACCTTTCTCTTACACAGTACAAAGCCGAAAGTCCCATGCTTGTTTATTGAATTATTGTGTTTGTGGATGTCTGTATGTTAAACTTTGATGACTTTATAATATTTTGAGTGCTTTATTATTTTAAGCGAAGTAGCGAAAGTATTTAATAGAGTGTAATTTGGCCTTGATTTCTGACGGCTTTTAGATTCGGATAGCGCGAATAAGTTTTTGGAACGAATCATAGTTTGATTAGTTTAATTGTCTTAAAAAACGGTAAAAAATTAGCTGAATAGAAAACCGCAGATTGGCATTCCCGAGTTTTGTTTTTGCTATAAAAGGGAGCATTATTAGTCCTTCTTCTTATTTCATGTTTAAAAATATGAGTACTTAAATGTTAGAAAAAAAAATTAGACAACAAAAGCTCTTCAACGTACTTTTTATTTAAACCTTACATTAAGGTAATATTTTAGGTGAAAGATTATAACATTTTCATCGGTAATTATTTAGTAATCTGTGCTTTAACGTTAAAACTGCCACAGTATATACCAGAAACAGTATACAGATAATTTGTTTAAAGATCCATCTATTTGATATTATAAACATTAGGATATCAAAGGATCAAAAAGGATTCTTTTTAAAGGTAAAAGTTATAAAATACACCAGATGCGGGCAGAGGAAGGTATATTGTAAATATTTATTAGTTTTTACTCGCCTTCCGCGATTCCGGGACTGAAATAGGGATTCATTTAATTTGAAAGTTTTAAAGCCATATTCGTTTTATGGGAATAAATACTGCTTTTAGTAAATTATTACGTGTGTATTTTATTTTCATTAAAAAAAACTTAAGATTTTTGATTACGTTTTTAAGAACGTCAAATAGATACTTAAACGTTTAATATCCTTACTTTAAAATTATAGGTACCTAAATGCAATTTTTTTGTGGTTTATTTGAGCTTCTTTCTCGTCGCAGCGAAGCGATTATAAGGTATGTATGTTTTTTTTGTACTGGTTGAATGGAGTCTAGAGCGTGACATAGGCTACCGCGGTGAAATATCTCATTCCCCAGGGAATATTCTTTGAATACGCGGTCAAAATCGCGAGCTAAAAGCTCCCATAATATTTTTTTCGTAAAATTTTTGGTACTATCACCACATTACTTGTGACGAAATGTTTTTACTTCATATTTTATTCTGGCTTCTACACTAGCGAAAACATATACTTAACAGAAACTTGCCACACTACTGACACAAATAAGTTTGCAAAAATCATTCCCGACTCAAAGCGACTCCTGTTCCCGGGAACAATGGAACAGGTTGCGCCATTTATAGCTTACAATTTACTTATTAGATCTTGAGAAAAAACGCACGGTGTTAAAATGCTGCTTGTCTGTAGTCGTGGGATACGCTTTTGAAGATTATAACGCCAATCTATCTATACTAACATAGTTTGTTTGTTTGAACATGCTAATATTACTGGTCCGATTTGAAAAATTATTTCGATGTTAGATAGCCCATTTATCGAGGAAGGCTATTAAGGCTATATTACCTATATCATCACGCTAAGACTAAAAGGAGTGGAGCACTGCGGGTAAAACCGCGGGACAAAAAGAGGATCCTGCATTAGACTTTCGTGGATATTATGTTTACCGGAAGAAATAATATTTTATCAAAAACAATATTATTATGTTTGTTAACAATTGCATCGATGATTCGCATTTTATTTAACTCATGAAAGTTTTGATATACAAAATATATATCAAGAATATAGTTTACTTCACATTAACACATTTGTAATATCGAAGTTACTTATCGCAAAATACCACACTACACACATTTATAGCATAAAACACATTTAATTCAAAGAAAGCTCAGCGGCATTTTATCGCCGCTGTATGAGTCATCGAGTCAACGATCTTGCACCTTTGACTGACTGCGACTTTTTGTCTACCTGCTATTATGGTTTATTTATACTCTGCCACGTTATTTTTCTGTAATTCCACAAAGAGCTACAATAAGATTTATTATTTATTATAGAAAATACCTTCGAAATATTTTTTATAGTAAACTAAAAGTAAAAGGGTAAAATAATATATTATTCGGTACCTAAATAGATGTTTTCGTATACATAGTGATATTATCGCTTATAATTTAGCGAATAACTCACTCGCATTTCACGAAATTTAAAACATTATTCGTAGAATATTTCTTGATGGCATAATATTAATTATTCGAAAATCTTATATATATATATACATACTTACTTTATTATATTTATCAAAATTTAATTCTGAATACAGTTAATATGAATACAATACAATTGTACACACAGCTGTTGAAAATAAGTAAAAAGTTCTGAATTACGTAACAAGAAGCAATATGAAAGGCTTCGATGTAGGTCACTCGTAAACACCTGAGCTGAAATTAATGTGATTATCGTTTACTATTCCTTAATATAACTTATAATTACTGCTTGTGTAAGGCTTGAGCTTGCGTTTTTATGTTTGTTTTATTGTACGAAAATGTATAATTATTTATTTTTTAACAATTATATATGACAAATTATTAATAAATATTAAGTAACACTATGGTATTGATTTAGATTTTAGACCGTATACTCCAGATAGAGCATACGGCTGTGTTCAACAGATAAAACTACTAATATTTTTGGGCCATAACATTAAGACCTATGTAATTAAGATACCTATATGTACCTATTTAACCTTAACAGGACAGTTCTTTGGCATATAATGATAATATACAGTTACATATTTTGTAATTAAATTTAATTACAAAACGAGCAACTATGGAGTTTCTTGCCGGTTCTTCTCCATAGATACTGCTTTCCGAATCAGTGGTAAATGTTAAAAATATGACGTTTCAAAAGTGCTTCTCGAAGAAGTCTAATTGAATAAATAAATGTTTGAGTTTGAGTTTGAATTATATTTAAAGTTTAATAGTCACTTACTATAAATTCTTCACTATTTATATTTCAAATAACTGCAAAAAGATATTACTTAAAGTAATACATACATATATATAACAATCTGGAATGTCGAGCTCTATCTATCAACGAAAACCAAGGACATAACTAAATGTCCATCAAACAAAAAGTAATTTAATATTCAAATCACACAACAAGGTGTTAGTTTGATAATATCTCCCAAGGAATCCCGTGGTGGTCACATGAGATGACATAAGATCCCTATCATTCACAGGAATTGATATTCTGCCCTTTCCTACAGGTTTTTATGACAATTACTCTAGATAAACACTGTGTTAAATGTATCACAAAGTTTTCGAATATTTTTTTTGTTTTTATTATATTTTGTTAAAGTCATTAAGTTGTATATTTACGAAGTTATACCTTGTAAGTTGTAACTATAGATATTTGATCAATCGATGTTGTACTTAAACTTCAAAGAAATAGATTATTTTGTGCATTATCAGTTATCACATAGGTTTTCTTTTCGAATAATAATTATTATGAGAGTTATTTCGCTGTATTTATGTTGACTTAAAATATATTTTCTAGTTCTATTCTAACGAGATTTTTCAAAATAAGTATAATATTATAAAATAAATTATAACACGCGCATCTTATTTCAGTCTATAATTAAAAAGAAATAATTAATCTTACAACTGAATAAATAAACAATTGTATAAATAACAAATTCTAACCTAAACGCATATTTATTACGAATTTGTCACATAAATCCCTCGAAAAAAGTTATGGCCTTTTTTTAAAAAACATTATGGGAAAAGTCCGATTTTGACCGTCAAAATATGTCCGGAGCGTAGGCCCGAACGCTGCACATAGGAATTTTAAAAAGGCTGCCTAATAAGGATGGATGGATGTTCTGTAAAAAGCGGTCGGGATACACATAGTTTCATGTTTGTCTGTGAATGTACACCAAAAAGCTGTATTGACATTGATCGGAATTTGCGGCATGAAAGGTCATGATTTGATCTTATCGCATAATGGACAAGGATGCATTCTGCTTTTTAATCTTTCTCAATTTTATCATTTATGTTTGTTGTTCATATGTGTAGTGTATACCTACGTATAATTTTTACATACCTACATTCCAAGGTACATAATATTATGAAGATGAAGAAGTAGTTATTACTAAACATTTTGTTTGTTTATAATTGTTGTGTACGGACCGCTAGTAATAAATTATATGTGTGGAGATATTTAAAATTTAAATATTCAAATGTCTTCAAAAAGTTTCGTAGTTTATTAGAACGCAAAGCAGGTAACATTTAAACAATTACCTACGTTTATGCAAAGCGCAATGCATTCATAAATTAACAGAAATATAAAAATCAACCTAAAAACTAAAACACTTAATCACACATTTAACGATCGCAACTGTATCAAATACGGTCCGCTCGTTTCGGGGCGATAAAAATATCATTGAAAATGGTACATGCGTTTTTATGTAATCACAAATTATTATTTTAGTGCATTATAAAATAATCACAATGAAATAAAGCTTTTAAACGAATTTTTTCGACATTGTTTGATAAAATTTATATTTGGTATAAATTGACTGGTTTTTATCGAGTGTTTTTGTTTTAAATAATATATTTAATGGACACTCAATATTTATAATAATAACTATAAAATATAGGGTTTGTTCCTTTTATCTCGGAAAAGAACAGGATTTTATAAAAGTCGTTTGAAAATGAGATTTTTAGGGCGCAAGATAGATAAAAGAAAAGCAAAAGAAATACATTCTAGGTTATTCATTCTGATTCAATAAAAAGTACTTGAATACCTACTGTTTTATTTATTTTATAGTTGTAAATTATTTTCATTTATCTCGTTAAATAGAAGCAATAGAATGAATACCTATGTTTTATGTGTAATATATTAATTACGTTAGTTTGTTATATAGAAATGTTATTCGGGTAATATTGCTCCTTTAGAAATACTGAATACTCTTAAACGAAGAATACATAGCTCATAAAGTATTAACTTTAAAGCACACTATGCAATTTGCCCTTTTATCAATACACGTGGTTTCGGTTTCAAAAAGCCCTTCGAATCAATGCCCCATGAATTTACTTTTAAAAACTGAAATTGAAAAAAATGTATAAACGAGTGTAATACGACAGTCACCGTATTTTTGTAAAATGTTCAAACTGAAATCACGCAATAAAACTTTCACTCAATAGGTCAGTTTAAATTGACTTTAAAGTGATTTATAGTGCTCGTATACTTACTTTGTAATTATTGAGAGCGCGAGTGGGTTTCCGTAATAAATATTTTTTCAAGTAAAATTCTGACGTCACTGTTTCTCAAAGTTTAATTTTCCATACTCGTAAAATATTCGTCTGTACTGCTTTTTAAATTCTAAATATTCAGTTTATGATATAAATGCAATACATTTAAAATAACAGAACATACCTATAGCCCCAAAAAAAATCTGAATGTACCAAATCATTCCTTAAATATTTTAAAATGGTTATAGTTGTATTAGTTTTAAACTATTTACTATATTTTACTGGTAATTAGATACTTGATTGTATTAAATTAATTAACAAAATATCTCTTAGTCTAATCTAAAGTTTACTTAACTATTTAAAAGCTTTTAATTTTTTTTAACCTTTACTACAACATTGTCCCTATAGCATTCAACAGGCGCTTACAGCGATGTTCCTATACACAAGATACATTTTATATTATCTGTGCTATACCCTCGAGCACTCAAACACTGCACTTTTAAGAAGCACTGCTTCAAAAGAATGGCTCATTATGCAAATGACGCACCGTGTACGTTTATGACCCGGAATCGAGATCTAGTTCTCAAAAATCGTAAATCTGATGTACCGTTGTACAATGTCATGAGGATGGAAATTGTACCTATTTATTTAGCACGTTATTGAACAAATTCACATGATGTGGTGATTAGATTTTATGAAGTCCAAAAAAAATGTATGTATCATAATTTTAAAAATAATCGAATAGTACACCTACGCAAATCTTAAGATCACATAAGAAATTTAAAATGCTTTCCCTTTCCTTATAATATTAGTTACGATAAATAAAACGGAATCAAGTGAAATGTTTCATACGTACAATGTCATTATATCAACATAACAGACAACCATTGTAAAAACTAAAAACAGAAAAATATATCCCTAATCCTTTTCGACGGTCGTACGCATGTTTTTCATCACATGGAATGAGCTGAACTAATTAGTCCACTCATGAACTCACTCATAATAAAATTAACACCACTTAATTTAACATTCGCATTTGTCGTTCTTTTGAAATAAATTAAAAAAAGTCATTGACTTGTTGAAGGAAATTTTATGCCCCCAGATTAGAGCATAAACACTTTAATATATTTATGGTGTAGTACATATTTCTCTGTATCTAAATTTAACATTTATTCAAAGAAAAAAAAGAAGATAAGATTTCAAAAAATAATCTGTTGAAAAGCTTATTGATTTAGTTTTGTTTCAAGTAAATTACACTTTCTTTTCCATACAATATGATAGTTTAGTTAATATACTTACAAATATGTATTATATAAACTTGAAATCGACAAATTAACATTTTCCCGAACCCATAACCGCGTAAAGCGCAATCATTATAGCCAATTGAACTCACAAATATATTAAAAGTACATATCGTTAACAATATCACGTAATAAACATCTCGATGTGACTTGCCTCGTAAAACCGAATATCGAAAGTACATGTAATCTGATTGCCCATAAACATTTCATAAACCAAAGGTTTTAATAATTTATCGTTATTTTTTAATCACCTCTTCTCGTGCTCAATCGATTTTTCTCCATGAAAAATATCTTGATAGGCATGTTTAATTTCGACAAAATAGACCTGAAAAGTGAAAACGTTTGGGAATTGTTAATTTCAGAAACTTTAGCGACATATTTTCGTAATGATATGAAATAAATAGGTAGGTAATATTATATCCGGTAATATACAAGTCGATATTAGTAAAAAAGGAAACGCGGGAAATAATATCTAAGTACCTATTTAAAAAATCATGTCATAAAAATATACTCCAAACAAAAGTAAAGGTAAATTCAACGTTACAATAATAATTTTTATCAACCGAAATCACTAACACCGTCAGTCGAAACCTTTTCGTCCTTAATGACCCCCAAATTATATAGACGCATGACGAAATTTTTCGTAGGGCAACCCGAAAGGTTCTGTGGGAACAATGTTTACTTTTTACTCCTTTTGCCTCTCGTATCATGTTAGGAAGCCCGCTTGACCGATCAAATTTTTATGGCAACTCATAAAATATCGTGATATCTTTCAAGCTCCAATTAATTATTTATATCAATTTTGAGGACCGCTTGCCGAGAGGTCGATTTATTTAAAATTAATATTTTTCATTTTGTCGTTATTTTGTCGTTATAAGTTACCTACTTGGTTTAATTGTAAGGTGTAATTTTATTGGATTAAACTAACTGTTAATGTAATGAGGATGTTGCTATATTGAATTTAAATTTACTAGAATTATCGTAAATTACTGTGATTACTTATTTACAATGTTATCAATTATCCATATTCTCTTTATGGTGAGGTACTGAAATGGCGCTACGCATTGAAGTAGGTTTATTTCATTAGTTTTATTCGTTTTATAACGGTCTTGGTAATTAAATTAATTATACCGTAAACAAATAGCTTTTCAGTAGACAATTATTAATAGACAAAGAGTTATACTTTCCTCTTATAAAATCATGGTAATCATGTTTTTCTAAATAAATAATCTAAAATACCTTTCCAACATAATATTATGTGACATAATAATATTATAAAACACATTCCACTAAAATACACTTAGCTATAATTATAGTTATAGTAAAACAACTTCAGCTTTTGTGTCACATAAACATATTTTGTTTTTTGACATAAATGTATATTACCCTCATTTCTTATGAAGCTATTATTCAAACTTTAAAAGAACATAAACTTCAATACTTCTAACTTTTACATTTTATTATCTGTGACTTATTTATTCAGTTGCTAACAACTTTCACTGGGATCTAGACAGTTAAATAGCTAAACTATCCCCGTCTAGACACTGATTCAACTACATTAATACCGAGTTATATTTCCTGATAAATATAATTTAATGAACAGCCATGATTGAATTATATAAACTTATGATTACCGGCGTAGCTAGATTCATTTTATCCAATGATAATTGTAGAGTTTATTTTATTATCTTTAAATTATATATTAAATTCAATTCAATTCCCGTTATATTAAAATATAGATTAGTTTGAAAACTTTCACTTATATAATTTCTTGTTTTATAATATGTAATTATATGTATAAGTACCGGTACTCGGTAGGTATTAAATTTTCATCGATATGGTAGGTAGTTTAAATATTAAAAAGTTTGGAAAATCCAAAAGTGCACGCCTCATAATCTCATCCTTTACAATAAAATTGATTATTTATAAAGGTGTATATAATATAAGTATGTAGATATATTTATGTATATGGTGTAAATAAAGAATATATTATACAAAACTTTTACAAATATAATATATTAAAATTATGGAGAACAGTCGATATTTTTTTTTTGTTTATTTAATAACAATTAAACCACATCGAATCAGACCCTGAAAAATGAAAGGGTTCTATTCCTGAGCATACTCAAGCGTAAGAGAAAAAAAAAGACTCGATTAGTAAAGTATTTCGGTCGCTATCGTGTTAACAAGAAAATCCTCCGCACATACAGACACACGGACGTCCAAGACAGAACTTTTTTAAACTGTTTTTTAACTAGTTTAAATAACAAAAATGACATAAAAAATATCATGAATGTTAAAAATAGTGTTTTTTCTTAATATGTGTGTGTATGTATTATCTTACAAGTGCAATGTATGATACATAAAGACATTTTAAGTTTGAAAAATCAGATGTTTTGCGCGAAGTGACAGTAGTACCCACCTCAACGCTTCGCTTATGAGGCGTGCAAAAAAAACTTACTTGAAAGAATAAATTGTTAATTGAACTTTGTAAACAAATAAGTATGTGTTCATGACAGAATTGCCATTAAAAAAAAATAATTTCTTAAAAAACCATTGACACCAAATATTCAAATTTAGAACACAATATTAATTTATCTGTGAACTTCGTTGCGTGTGAAAGGCGGTAAAGTCTAAATTAAACAGCATTCGAATTTCGAAGGGATGGTGCGCATGCCCAAACAATAGGGCTCCTTCGACCCTTTCCACTAATTTGCTCATTGTGTACTCGATCTGATATTTGCGTGCACGCAGAATGATGTACGATGTGGGAAGTGAAATACGAATAACAGTTTTTTGTTTCTTTAAGCTTTTGATGTCAGTGTTCAGTATTTATTTTAAGCTTATTGAGGCGTAAATGTATTTAGTTTCGAAGTGTTTATTCGAGGGACTAAAAATTATTCAAAAATGAACACAGAAAATGATACATCATTCATCCATTACACTATGTTTTCACCTTATCTTCTCACAGTTTCAAGTTGCACTGTGGTGTAGAAGTTAGAACCCATAAACTGCAATTATTACGATGCAATCGGAACCGTGTGGATGCAATATTATTTCATTCACAGAATAGGAAATAGAACAATAGCAAAAGGGCATTAATAATAATCAGATTAGCCGTGCTGTGCATGTGTGCGTGGCGTCATCGGCGTCACTGATCACTCACTCATTGAGAATCATTCGCCTCGGTGATACGACTCGCGTCGGTTGTGTAGCGCGGGCGCCGCCATTTTAACGTTACAAATTCAAATAAAAACAGTGCTGTGCAATAACTTGAATAACTGTGTATGTGTAAGTGAAATGTGTGCATAAGTGGATTGAATATGAATTCTAAAAAGTTGGAGTACCTAAATAATGATGATTCTGAGGAGAAAATCAATCTCAGCTGTCTAGGTATGTTTTTTACTAAATCTCATTAGTGCATGATGGTGGTGATTTTTCACCGTGCGTAATGCAAATGGAGTTTATTTATAAACGGTTGTAAAACTTGGAACTTGGACTACGTTAAAGATAAGGCCCGTATACGGAAGAGCAATGAGACATGTTTTATCCAATATTAACTATTAACCCCTTACCGCATACAGAGCCATATATGGACGACGAAGTTTATGAATTTTTTATAGGCTAACTATAAACAATATCTAAAAAAACTACCTTACATCTTAAACAGCATTTCATCGAGAATTGGAATGTAATTAATTTATACAGTGTAAATATTATCCATCAGATATATTATAGATTTAGTCTAGCGCGTGCGACGGTTTGGGTGCGCGGAAAAAACCGTGATTTTCAAATTAAGATTTCAATATCAAAAAGGTGAGTAAAGCCATGAAAAAAAATATTTCTTCATTCTTTAGTCTTTCTAAAATAAGGTAAAACATTTGGTTAGGTTGTTTTTTTGCTTTAATCATGTTTTTTTGTACTTTTCCAAATCTGTCATATTTGGCTTCGTATGCATTCCGTCCAAAATATATTATGTCATATGTGGCTGGGTATGCATTCAAGCACAGCATTCAAGGATACTTTCACTGATTGTTCCAGTATCAATCCTAGACACTTTTATCTCACTATGCTAAGCATGTAAATATTATATCATCATCAATAAATACAGACTCATGCTATATGCCACTGTATGATTTTTAATTAGCCGTTTCAGAGCAAATGCGAAAGTCAGGGAAAGCTCTTATTACCAAAAGACGTGGTCGTCTCTCAAAAACTTAGAAACATCGGCATCTCTGGAGTCTCCTCAGTATTTCTGACTCGCCAATTACCGCAAAAAAGCTACGAAAAACTCCTGCAGGACATCTAGATTTTCACTTTGATTCTGTACGGTCTGATGGGATTAGTCATTACCGAATTTGGAAGAAGAACGCCCGTCAGCTATGCCTATATTGTTCCAATTTCGTTCCTTCACGTTATGTGAAAAATATAACGTGTTTTTATGTTATAATGACAAACGTAATTGTTTTAAGCAATTTCACGAAGTATAAGTTGGCTGTGATTCTGGGTGTTATTTAGGTATCCATATAAAGTACTAACATTTCGCCCGCGGCCTCGCCCGCGTTTTCAAAGAAAACCCCGCATAGTTCCCGTTCCCGTGGGATTTTCGGGATAAAACCTATCCTATGTGTTAGTCCAAGTTACCCTCTATATTATGTGTGCTAAATTTCATAGAAGTCGGTTCAGTAGTATTTGCGTGAAACAGTAACAAACAAACACATACACATACATCCACCCTCACAAACTTTCGAATTTATAATATAAGTAGGATAGGATTTATGTAAAGTATATGTAGCATATCAGTTGACTAAGCATTCAGGATACAAGCTTAAGTTTAGTTTGGGGCTTAGCAACCGTGTGTGTGAAATTAATCCGGAATATGTTTTTATTTTATTAATTAGTTACTTTTTTCTAATTGCATACGAAGCCATATATGACAGAAAAAATACAACAAACACTGCATACGAGTCCATATATGGCGCCGTTATATATTTTCTATAATATAAGTAAATAATTTTTTTTCTCAATTTGATCTCATAATGTAAGGTCTAATAAACACTTTTTTGCAAAAAAATAATTTTTATTTCATCTCCTTAATAATTCATGCAATAAGGGGTTAATTGCCTGATAATTTTCTCTATGTTTACGTCTTTGTCGATAGCTTACAGACTATGCATGCATCAAATTGAACATACCTATTATTTTGTTTCATGTTGCCTGCTCGTTCATACCTACGTTCTTGCATTTTTCTGTCCGACAAAAACTATGAAGGCTAGGCTCGTAATAATAATATGGTCGACGGACAGAATTCAAAGCAAAGACTTTTTTTACCCACAAGTCATAAATGTTAGGAAATAGGTACCTATGTACCTTGTAATTTAAATGTTATTGATTTTTTCATTCACCTAGGTGTAAAAATGTAAATGGCTAATTATTGAGAACAGTGACCGATAAAGACTACTATTTAGATGTATCTAAAATCGTTAGCGATTTTATTGCTATTGGCTTTAAAATTTCATTTATTAAAAATACACTTCGCATTTTGTTGTTAATATGCATCCTATAACGGCTATATCAGAACTTGTTTTGTGTATTTTAATAAATTAATTAGGTAGGTATTTATAGATAAAAAAGAAGTTGATTTAGCAAAATTTCACATCATTTGTAACAATCGCAGGAATGATTACTCAGCTGTGATGAAACAAATTCTATACGCATGTGACTCAGATGACTTCCTACCTTCTAAAGAGCTAACCTCTTTCTTTAAACTCTCTGATAAACTTATCTGTGATATTATTCACATAAATAAAGCTATTCAAATTTATTAATTATTGATAACAAATTTATACCTAGGTACGAAACTAATAATATGTAATGTAAGGTCTACATAGGTAACTTGTTACATTTGACACATTAATATAAACAAAATTAGTACCTACGTGCATACATTACAGATTATTATCTTATTACCTATTAATATCGAATCTCGAACACTTATTAGCATGTTCAAGTTTGAATTTAGTTTCAAAAGTTGAAGAATTTAGTCGAACCTTATCCAGACCGCCTTTGCAAAGTTATCTCTCCCGTTCTTTTTAAGGGCGTAGAGCGAGACGGCTATAGTAATTACCGTGTCTATGTGTGGGTGTGCCTCGAGGAATCACGGGACTATGGGATGGTAGAAAATCTGAGCAAGCGCATATTTTGTGGTTACCTTCAGACGTTACTTATAGAACCACGCATTTTAAATGATAATGATTTTAGGATGCTTCTAGATCTTTGTCACTTGCAGTGCCATCTCTGTAGTTATAAATAAATAATTTACCTACATTAAATAAACTGCAATGTAACTTAAACATAATCTATGTTCTAGATACGTAGGTACCTACTTTGCAGTTTATTATAAATTAATGTAAAAAAATTGGATGTAAAGCCTTTGATGCCATCTGTCTTTTCATTAATTCAACATGATATTTTGATCTTCTATAATTATAATATTTTATTACCTACTCTATTACTATTAAATGAATACGCTCCATCATTAGGAAGACAACAAAAACTCCACACGCTGACTATTACGATCTTATTTCTTATCTCCTCACGAAACTAGTTCACCCATAAAAAGTGCGTAGGTATGTAAAAACAAATCATTACGCTTCCATTACTATACAAATAACCTCGCAGAAACACAATAGATTAGTGTTGCCCAAATGCAAGAACAAGACGAGACTTAGCCAGTCTTGGTCTTGGTCTTGCGCCAATACATCTGGTCTTGGTCTTGGTCTTGGTCTTGCGCCAATACACCTGGTCTTGGTCTTGGTCTTGGTCTTGCGCTCCCAGTCTTGGTCTTGGTCTTGGTCTTGCAGCAAGAGTCTTGCAAGTCTTGCAAGTCTTGCAATTACCTATTAGTCTATTACTATTTATTAAAGTTTACTTTAAATCTTAGAAAAACGTATTAGAATTGGAACATTGTGAGCTTGAATTAACATAGCCATAGTAAAGATCAAGCAGATTAATAAATAACTAATAATGCGCATAGGTCCAGTTTCTCATATTCTTTGATACAGTTTTTTGTGTCTCAAAGAATTCCTAAGCGTACCTACCTAGTTATACACCGAACTGTTACACCTAACTACTCAGTGAAATAGCGCTAAGTCCTAGCTGCAAGACGCAAGAGTCTTGCAGGCTATGTCTTGTTCTTGCTCAAGTCTTGCACGGTCAGTCTTGGTCTTGGTCTTGCTAAAAATACGCGGTCTTGTTCTTGGTCTTGGTCTTGCAAAAACGCAAGACGCAAGACCAAGACTGCAAGACCAAGACTGAATTTGGGCAACACTACAATAGATTTTAAAACAAACACTTCCGTAGATTGATGTTGGGTGTGTTAAGTTCGAGTCACGATAAGGCTTAGTTTAAATGCCTTTGTGGCCGTGACCTAAGAATTTATAAGCGCTAAATGTTAGGGTACTGTTTCTTTCTACCTTATGTTCTTTTGTTCTACAAACCATGTAAAATGTGGGGAATTTGCAGACTCCAAGTAAAATGTGGGGTTATGGCATTGTGAAGTCCGCCTACTTCTCCGATCCACTTTTGTGAACCTATCGTTGTTACTTCTTATACCTCCACCTGGTCTTGAATACCTACAAATCCCAACGCGTAATAATTACTTAAATGAGATAGAGATTCAGGTATAACATGTGGATATATCATTCCACAAAGTAACCAATTTATGCGATTAACCTTCTTTTTTTAAGTGGGGAAATCTTCCAAAGATACCCATGGCCCCCGGGGAAGGAGCCGTGGGTACAAGAATAATATCATATCAGATGGTCATTCATGGACATGATCTACTTAAAAGTACTGCTTTTCCTTACTGCACACTAAGAATTAGAAAATACGCAAATATTGAAATGCATGTGCTGTGCATAAGTCAACGATGACTGCTAAGAATATAGGCATTAGAGGGTAACAATTGGCTATTGTGCTCTCTTCTGAGGAAGCTGCCTTCGCAGAAATAGTGTTAAGTAGCGTAATTGTACTACACACTGTGTCCTATATGCAGACTGCAGAGTGTGAATGATCTATTTATCATTATCTTTATAGTTTAACTATCTCATTGAGAACTCTGGTAATATTCGATATTATAAGCCATCGCGCCTGCGCATTGAAGATTCGCTAAATGATATTTTTAATCAATTTAATTCTAGGAACTTCTAGAAAATTTAGTGCTACAAATACAATAAAATATAAATAATGTTTAATCTGAATAATCTATGAGATCGACGACCTAGACAAGGCCATTACTGGTTATAATATCCATCGATTTCAGTTCGATTGCCATACATAATTAATAATAATAAATAATTTTATAATTCATTAGATACCGTTCGCGTCGGAGTTAATAAAAATTAATTAGATTCCTCATTAATTATAAGAGATTTTATTAATTTTATTGTAAGGGTTTATGATTATCGTTAGATGTTTCGCATTAATTATTTTAATGAGATAACTATTTAAACATTTTAATTGTACCAATATTATAAATGTAAAAGTAATATTGTGTGTATGTAATTTGACAGCGAAATAAATCCCGATATCGATTTTTAATACCTACTATCCTATGGATACTGACTTGTATGTTAATTTTTTATGAAATTGTATTCTCGAAGTATCCGGCAACGAATACAGAATCTGATAAAATTGAAAAAATACCTCGTCCTCAATAACTGTTCGAATAGATGCATTTTAATGAATACCGTGGGCGTAAGTTATACCATAACCTCAAAAGTTACGTAAAATCGAATATTTAACGAGACACAATTTAATACCTTCATAAAAGCAATGTAAATATCGAATTATGTTCGATCAATTGCCAATGAATGAGCTTGAACTATACGAGGAATCTATTATTGAGCAATATGTTCAGATAATCTATTTATAATGCCATTGTTTGGACTTTCTGTCGTAAAAATTGAGCTTACTGGCTTCCCAATATCAATTTCAAAGGAATTTTTATGTAGTTTTGAATGCGTGACGTTATTGGGGTATTAAATTTACTCCGAAAGTAGATGATTAAGGTTATTTCACATAATTGTGACCTTTCTAAAATTTGTTTCAATTTTTTAGTATATATTTACGGACTAGGTATTTATATTTAATAGAAAGGACGGAATAAATCAACTAAGTGCTAAGTAAAAATGTTATGATATTTTATTGTAATGGCAATACCAGACAACGCGTTCGTAGCTAGTTTCACATTCATAAGGCATTTCACACAGTACCTTTTACGTGCGCCCTCTTGTCTTCGATGTTTAGCATTGAATATGATAAAACTGGTCCAAACCTGCATATTTACTTGATCAACGCTTGCAAATGGTTTTCAACTTACATACTGTTGTTTTAAAACTGATTTTTAATTAATAGCGTTGAATGTGTGGAAGGCGGTCCTCCTTCAATCTTTGAATGCATGCCATTGGCAATTTTTATCTCTTCGGTTGATTATAAAGAAAACGACAAATGCTTGTTTCGGACTTTTATATTGAATTTTATTCGTTTTCAAAATTAGGAGTACCGCAATATGTACATGCAAGAAAATAAAACAAATGTAGGTACCTTAGATTATAAAACAAATAGACTATCAAATCAATTAATGTAAATTAATCAAAATGACCACAATTGAGACATAGCTTAGAGTCATACGACGAACGCATTACATACAAATTACAATACGGTTGGACTAAAGCAAAGGGGGCGCAGGACTTAGAAAATTTTTGATGGAGTTGGTGTCATTATAACACCTATTTATTATTGTTTTATCGTAAAGATTACGCTAATATAAGCATGTTTTATAGGAACAATTTTTCTCTAAAATCAAAAATGGCCGAGATATTCGCCCTCAAAGATTGATGGTTTTCAAGGGAGCTGGGACATAGAAAAATTTCGATGGATGTTGGTGTTATTATAACACCTATTTATTATTGCTTTATCGTAAATATTACGCTAAAATAAGCCTGTTTTATAGGAACAACTTTTCTCTAAAATCAAAAATGGCCGAGATATTCGCCCTCAAAGATTGATGGTTTTCAAGGGAGCTGGGACATAGGTTAGGTTAGGTTAGGTTTCTTAAAAAAAAACTACACAGAAATAGGAGCCCCGCGAAGCGGGGCTCCGTCGACGCCCAAAAAAAAATTTTTTCACAAAAATTTTCTAAGTCCTTACTTTGCGCCCCCTTTGCTTTAGGCGGACCTACAAACTTGTTAAAACTTGCTTACTAACTATTTGCGGTTGTCCATTGACTGGACGCCCTTTATTACCTTAATGCGTATACCTTACCTTAAACCCATTTTATATTTTATTTAATCCTTTTGTTACTTGTTCTTCCATTGTTTCTACAAACTTAATCACACTTGAGCTCACCATCTACCATATTACCCTACATGTTATTATTTAAGCTGAGTATTGAATTATGTTACGAGTGAATGGCATTCCCATTAGCAATCCTAAAAGGTTATTGATACCTATAAATTATTATGAAACAAGGTACAACTTCCTTACATCGCGTAAAAACCACCCCATTACAGACAAACATGGGAAAAGTATTAAAAAGTTAACATGGCTTATCTCTGGATTAAATTGTGTATACTCTGCACATCAAATAATCTCTTTACATGAAGATTAACTCTTGTATCGTGTGTGGTCTATGGTTTCTCTACTAATAATGAAGGTCTTGGAATTGGTTGTAGAAAATGTATACTTGTATATTCTTTGAAGTGGGACTCAAACATGCGACGAATTGTGAACCAGCTCCATGGTAGTCGCCATAAACAGTGATGACATGTTAACATGGTATTGTACTATTCATAACATAGGAAAAGAGTTTATATGAGAGAGTTATGTAAGTAGGTATCCCCGCTCAGTCCAGGCGAATTTTCTATACCAGTGTTTAATCAGGTATTACCAAATTCCTCATAAAAACAAATTAAATTTCGATGTTTCACTCATATAGAACGTGTATACCAATAAAGATATCGTCATAATTTATAACCTCTAGGTAGTTTTGCTTAGAAAGTTCACTCTAATCAAATTAATTTCACAGTAAATAAATAGCGGCCTGATGAAAGGGATACAATCAGATGGCCTCAATCGATAATCCGATCTTATCAATACTTAACTGAATAAAGATTTCAGATATCGAGATAAGAATGTCACTTTTATTGCTTTAGATGAACTTTGAAAGGACTGCGTCAGGTTGTAGCATGTGAAATGTATGTAAAAAGGATAAAAACAATGCATAACCATTTTTGAAAGTCGGTCTAAATAGCTAACAATAGCTTCGAACAAGGATACAGTGTAAAATTTTAATAGTAGGAACTATTTAATGACGAATGTGCACATAAATAATTCGTGTTCATAGATATTGGGATACAATCATACAATATAAGTCATATTCCAAATCGGATAATGAATAATTCAAAGCAATGAAACAATAAAATTTAGTGTGACTATTAATAGCACTTGGAATACTTCATTTTATGACAGAAATAGATAGGCACTAAAGGATAGTAAAACTTTCTATTTGTGAAAGTTTCTTCTGTATTGGATCAGTACTTAGAAATACCCTTATCTTCTAAATGTATAAAACTTATTGATTCCTTTAATGTATCTATTTCTACTTATCAATTACCAAGTTATAGTTTATTTATTTATTTATTTATTTAGCCCTTATTATTCCATGACATTTCAACACAAATTACAATAAAGTAGACTTAAGCAGATAATATTAATATTAATAATGTAATTCGGATAAATGTCCTGGCCCCTTTTGGGTATAGGCCTCCTCCAACTGTCCCCATTTCTTCCTGTTGCCAGCTGCCTTCATCCAGTCTCTTCCTGTCAATTGCAGGATATCATCAACCCAGCGAGCCTTTGGTCTGCCCTTTTTCCGCTTGGCTCCTGGTATAGTTACCTATCTTTATTTAAAAATACTAAAATGAATAACACCTTTGAATCATATGACAGTTTATGTACCTATCTAATCTAATATCCATCAAAATGAAGGAACAAGTTTCCTTAAATGACGTGACTTAAAATAACGTTATAGAAATTGATCCTCTACTCTAGAGAGGCGAATTGGAAATTGGTGGACCGTTACCAACGAGCGTTGGTATCAAATAGCTATAACACCATTTTATAACTTGGAACTTCCATTGCACAAATATAAACAGAAGAGACAAAACATCTTAAACAATACAGCCTAAGTAAACTCAAACAGAAACCATTGAAAATGGGCCAGCTCCTCTAATTTGTAACCGTAATATTGACACAGCTTTCTGAACAAAAAGCCTTTTAAAACCTATGAAAGGTCAACAGGTTTGACAGGAAATAATATTTAGACGTGTTGGCAAGAATGTCAAGCGTATTTGAGGAGTACTTGGACATTTATTTTGGAATGAATGACCCAGAAGGATGGGAGATAGGAAAAGGTAAAAGGTAAATTGCTTTCAATTTGCTCTTTCCTTAAGAAATATCTGGGCTCTACTTTATTGAACTGTATTTCTTGATTGGCTTTAGAATTTGCCAGTAAATCTTGAAATATAATATTGTGCTTAAATTACGCCGATAGCTCGTCTTCTTTTGTTAACACAACACAAATATTATATATAAATATTTCAAATGCAAGTTTGTATAATATGCGGATTTGTAGTTTACACGATATGGTACAATATAAAATCGCACCTGTCCCAGTACTGCTGAAATACATAGTTAACATACTTCCATGAAGAGGTACCCCGATTTTTTCAACTAATAATTAATACTTAATTATTTTATCCAAACTACTGTTTACGCTAAACTGGAGACACAGGTTCGCAAATTCGCATTTAACCATTAGACTCGTTAAATTCTTTGCGTTAAAATATACGTAGAAATAATTAAGCGTGAAAATAATTACACCCACCTGTGATCATGGGCTGGCCAGTCAAATTAGCGGAAAGTTCAATGAACTATGAACTGCGGATTAGTTAGAGGAAACACTTCAACATTGTATGGAAAACATATGCCATATGAGTCAATATTGCTCATTCGAGAATTACATTTTTGCCATTGAACCGTTGTTTATTGGTGCTATGTCTGGAAAAAGTTTTATTTGCATTGTACTAATGCCGTGCGTGTCTAAGTCAAATAAAGCTATCGATTTTGGATACCAAATGATATATACTTTAACGTTTTATAATTATTACTTTTAATTAATGCATGTTTTAAAAATTTGCAGAATAAAAGAAAACATGGCGTCCGATATGCGTGTAATGTCATTTTGACAGATGTCACGACAAACATTGCTAACAAATGGTACAAATTACAAATAGAGACCTTTACCGATACTTTATAAATAGATTATACAAATACCAGGGTGGTATTTTCTCCAGTTATTCTATTTTGGCCTTTGTACCTATTTATTAAAGTACAAATTAATTGTAATTATTACCGAATGATAAAGTTTTGCCCGCTAAGAGTTCTCTAAAAATAAACGGAATGTGGTATATGGAAACACCTGTAGGTACGTAATTATTATCTTGTTTGAGATGTATATATTTTACAACAATTGCAATCTGTCACCTGTCGTACCTAAGCAAGTTTTTACGATAAACATTCGAGTAATATGAGATAAAATGCCGCTGACAATGGCTCAAGATCTCGACCAGTCGTTACATGAATCTTGAAATAGTACTTCATTCTTTGTGTTTTTTTACTAGGTAATGTATTTATTTACATAATAACGACTTTCATAATAGGATAGCATTGCGACATTGACTTACAATACAACACATAATTCTAATAATTTTTACTTATAGATTAAATGTTAAGAATAAACAGAATTTCTTATTAAAAATGTAAATATATACGTGATGTACCATAAGTAAAAGCATTTAAAATTACATATCTTAGGTTTCCTGTCGGTAGTTTATTTTATACATCTGACTGGCTTCCTGGCTCCTAAGCCATATTCATAGGTCATAAGTTCGATCTCTGCTAGAGGCTAGAAACAAAATTGTATCTATCGACCTAAATAATGTGTACATTATAGGTACGTCTTGATATCTTTTTATTCAAAAATCTTCACTTACGTACCAAGTTACTTTAGCAAAACTGGTACAAAATGAACGTTCAAAAACAAAAATTATTTTGAAATTACCTAAACTTCCTCGCAACCCGTATGTTCGGGACAGGTGCTCGCTACTCGTTTGGCTTCATTTTTTGTGTATTTGTAAAAAAAATGATAATTTCGTCCTTTTCGAGGGCCGGTTTTGTTGAAAGGGTCTCGGATATCGATAAAACGATATTCAATGTCCTTTTTAATTTGGTTCAGAATTCATTTTACGCTCGATTGATATTTTTATCGATTTTTCAATGAAAAAATAATGAGATTGGTTATATGTAGAAATTAAAAACTTTTAACTGATTCTTATAATGAAAAAAAAAGCTCGTTAATGTCGGTATGCCTACTGCGATATGCATACGAAAGGATGTAAAACATCTTTTATTGTACATTGCAGTTTACGTTAATGGCAATCTACGCGCGCTTCAAACGAAACAAGTAATGTATAAATAGCGCAGTTTTATACTGTTAGTTAACTGTAGCTTACAATAAAAAGGATGCAGGGCACGTTCCCCTTGCATAGTATGCAATATGCACCTGTCTTTACTCATGACTCACTTCTAACAAGGGGAACTTTGCATAGAAATTATTTTTAAATTTTATCGATGAAAAGAGCTTTATTTGACAAGAATTATATTCCAACAAAGTAAAATTATGTTATAACAAAATTAAAAAGACGCTGAGGCTTTGGAAAGTCACTGATAAAATTATTTTTATTTTACATGCATTTTTAACGGACTTCATTATATTTCAACTAAACCGAATTAAGAATACAGTGTGAATAAAAAGTATTAAAATACATGACCCGCTTTCAACAGTTGAACGTATAAGTTAAGCAGCCCAAAGCGCGGTCAGTTTATGATGGGTTAACGCTCCATGATCCAAATGTTAACATTAACCATTAGAGCATAAAACATGATCAATCTAAATTCTGACACATGTCGTTAAAATATAATTCACAACCTTAAGGGTTCTTTTCCACCAATAATGTGCGTGGATGTGTAGCGAGGAATGTGTTTGCAAATAGCCAAATATCGCTTCAAACGCTAAACGGTTCAAAGTTCAAACTAAATGAAGTGATCGCTAGCTACGCATCCTCGCATCTCTGGTGGAAAATCACCCTAAAGTCCAGTTTTTCAACCGATTAAAATTATTTCGAGATTCTTAAATAAAAACGTTTTTGTGCATGTATAATCAATTATGTTTAAGAAACAGATTGACACCTACTATTAAAAAACCCTATCCGTAAAAGAAATTATTTTAACCACGAGGTCATACAAAATTTTATAAATAATTTTCTACGTAAAAGGTGTTGTTGGTTTTCATAAATGCAAATTGGCCAGTAATTTATCATGCTAGGGGTTATGAAATTTCCGATGTAAAATTCTGTTATTATTAATCCTGAAAGTTTTTATTTCATCTTTTTATCAGAGCAAGGTAAATTATTCGGAATTTTAATGAGCAAAATTCTTTGCGCTTCATAAAAATTCGCACTTAAAATATTCGGATATTTCAAGGCATTATAAAGGCGCATATCAAAATATAGTATGCAGTATTTTTTAACATTTTTAATGTTGTCATATCTATGAAACAAATTCATTATATTATTATTTAAAGTAAGTCCATAATATTCAAATTTGCTTAAAAGTAATCGTTTTTATTCATTTCAAGAAATGTGTCTCTATTTTAATTGAAATGAGTTCATTATACATCAGCGGGAGGTAATGGATTCCCGTAGGCGTCGGGAATTAATTCTGTCTCTTTCTCATTTATACTGTTAGAACAGGACGTGGGATAAATCTGTCAAATTATCAAAAATAGTAGGCGATAGTTATTTCTTTGTAATGAGCTTCTCATAGTTTTGTTATTGTGTGTCGTCGACAAATTGTTACTTTTTTAATAGACATGTGGTGGGTTTTAAAAATTAGTAATCAATTAATACAAATAGGTCTGTGTAGTAATTTTAAACAGTCATTCAGTTGGAAATGGGTGTACATTTTTAGTAATTAAAAAAAAATCCGCCCTATTCAAAAAAAATAAAACAATATTTGAACTTACTTTCTACTTTAACATTTTTAAATATTTTAGAACTTCAACTATAAAGAAGCATCATTAAAAATTGAGATCAAATCTAACAAAGCTACTCTTAACAAATAAAAGTACAATCTTCGCCTTATCCATTTAAGTTTAAAATCGTCAGTTAGTTCAAAGTAAACTTCCACCGTACTTTTACTACCTGATAGATATAAAAAACGACCCTTTGTGTCCATCCAAAATATAGATACTTTGATACCAATATAGTGCTTATTTCTCTGCAATAGAGACCAAATTCGTGTATTGTTAAGTTGTAAAGTATATCTTACAGTTGTATTCATTAGACGCTAATTGAAACGGATTCTGTATCAGCGTCATTGGTTTTTAATTCGAAAGTGAATAGTGACTTTAATCTGAACTGCTGTCAACTGACTCTTATTAAATTATTTATTCAAATATTATTTTATACTAGTTTTTCGAGCTCAGTTTTGTTTGTTTTAATAATAAATAATATTAAAAAAAAATTAAGGCTTAAGATCTAATTTTATTTAAATGCTGCATTATACACTAAAGTAACCTATCAACCAGTATAACGCTTATTAAAATCATTTCGGCCGTTTTCAAGATGACCTCAAGCGATCAGACTGACAAAGGTAAGATACTCATTTCTGTCATAATATTATGAACGAACGTTGCTGTCACTATAGAAAACAACGTTTGAAAATTTCATAAAAAAAAAGATAACTAGGTTTCCGCCCGCGGCTTCGCCCGCGCAGTCAAACAAAAACCCGCATAGTTCCCATTCCCGTGGGATTTCCGGGATTGTGTCATTTTCCCGGGATAAAAAGTAGCCTATGTCCTTTCTCGGGTATCAAAATATCTCCATACCAAATTTCATGAAAATTGGTTCAGTAGTTTAGGCGTGATTGAGGAACAGACAGACAGACAGAGTTACTTTCGCATTTATAATATTAGTATGGATTGTTTCAACTCCACAATCGCCGATCCACAAGTCTAGAGCTAAGTATCATAAGATATCATCGCAATAATAAAATAACTCAATGCGATTCAACTCTTCCCAGACGTTACATTACGTGAAAGCGGTGATTTATTTTCAAGATTTACAATTTAATTTCTAATATAGGATTAAATTTCGTTTATAACCTGAGCTGTAAGTAATCTTAAAACCATCCGTTACGGGATATTCATGCTTATTACCTTTATCCAAGGGCTATTATTGTATGGGGGTAAAATAATTTGTCCCGCCATAAAATTCTGTGGCTCAAAGATTTATGGATAAGACAATTAAGCATTGATTGGTGGTCGAAGCTCCGTTTTGCTGAGCCCAATGAAAGCTAATTTTCTTCTGTCTGATAGCTTTATTAATATACTAGATTTTGCTCGCGGCGTCTTCCGGACCCTTCGAAATTACGTCTTAACCTTATAGAGGTCAGTGAGATAATAATTAATGGTTCTTATTGTTATTGAAATAAAGCACCAATAGATAATGACAACTTACTGTGAGCTGTCACTTAAAACTAAACAATAATTGAAGTATTACATATTTTTATATTTTTTTATAATTACTCCACCCTTATTAAATTCTTACACTACAAATTACTTAATCACTCACAATAATTATAAAATATTTTTCATAAAAATAATCGCACTTAATTAAGACACCTTACATAAAAGTTTTGTAACAAAAACAGTTTTCAAAGCGAAATGCTAAAGGTTGTTTTTGGACATGTTACGCAATTTGCCAACATTACGAGGTGAGAAAACTAAAAACACGTCTTGTTTTAATGGTTTTTACGACTTTAAGAACTTATCTTAAATCTTTAGTAAACGTCGCCTTAAACGGTGTCATTCGCCTTAACAATGTTGATAAGTTTCGTACAAATGTATGGGATTATGTGGGATTACCTTGTTGGTTAACACTATAACAAAAACGGCTTACAAGGTTTGATCTTTGCTGCAAATAAAAGGGTTCATACAGTGAGAACAGTGCAGCTTCTCTAGGTGAGTCATGTGCAAAGTATGGACTCATGAACTTAGAAAATATGTTAGTAATATCATCTTAACAACATACTTCAAAATCTTTACATAGATTTTTCTTTCAAATCTTTAAAATCAATGAACACGTTTGTCTATAGTAAAACAAAAGGCTGATGAAAAAATATTTGCAGAATAACTTTCAGTAACCGATACTTTAGTAACAAGATCCTTTACTCCTCTAAATGCATACTATTTATTAATACCATAATTGATTCATATACCCAATAAACTCTAATACAGTTACATCAAAGAAAGCACGCTCAAGATAATTATTATAAGCGATATTCCTTATCAAGTATATTGGATGCAATGTAACGCCGCCCACGCAAGATGGTACACGAAGGTCAATCGATGTATTTTCTTACATGTTTCGGAACATAGTCAATTAATTAAAGTAATACATAATATAATGTACAGTTCTTATCTAAAACAGCTATACATTCTTTGTTTTTATAGGTTTAGAAAATTCGCTCCGGATTTCGCTTCGCTACGTTTTTCCAATAATATTATATGAACTAGTTAATCAAAATATTTGTTTTCGTAGTATTTATGCGTTAAAAATTGAATCTCAGTTATCATAAAGTTTAAGTTCAACATTCTAATAACTTTAGATATTAGGGAAAGCATTAAAATTATCGAAAACACAGTGCTCTATTACCTTAATAAATTCGTCAATAGTGAAGCCTTTGCATTTATCTTCTGAAGACACGAAAATAGCCGTCACATCGTCTTAATTCCCAGTAACAACAATATACAGAGCCATTGGTCACGCTTTCATCCTACCAAACAGTGTTTATAAATTTTACAAACACTTCAGAGTTTATTGGCCGTGGACCTCTTGACCTCACCATATGTTATGTACAATTGTACAAGTGTTGATGCCAATTTCGTTTGAGATGGCCAAAACTGACTGAATAATTTGTTCAAACTCAAACATTTATTTATTCAATTAGACTTCTTATAAAATCACTTTTGAATCGTCATAACATTTTTTAACATTTACCATCGATTCCGAAAGCATTATCTATGGAGAAGAACCGGCAAGAAACTTTATAGTTGCTCTTTTAAAATCATGTCAATGTTTTGGTATATTTATTGTTACGCGTTTGACAATTATGGTTTCTGAATCGGTGGTAAAGATAAAACTATGACATGTCGATTCCAGTCGATTCAAAAGTGCTTCTAGAAGAAGTCTAATGGAATGAAGTGTTTTAGTCTGAGTTTGAGAATGACTCTTATGTTGAGAAGTTTCTCTATGTAGTAATTGTTATGTAATCTTTTGAATGGTCTTCCTAAAGGGTTTACAAAAATCTTGATATACAGTAGAAAGCCATTAAGAGTCAGATTAAAATCACACCCACACGTTTTAGATTCTTTTAACGTGACCGCCTTCTTTGTACTTAGTGTTTCGTGTTCTACAACCTCATAGGTACAGAGTTTGATCCGCGGTGGAGATGAGGAAGAAAAATCTTTTAAAAAAAGTTGAAAAGCTCACCTGAAAAAAAGCAGATTACAAAGATATATTAGTGAAACCGATTTAATAAAAAAAAATAGGACACAAACGATCCATCCAAAGCTGCACTATTTTCAACCTATTTTCATAAACCTAGGCATTTCTTATTCTTTCTTTTTTCTCTTCCAATTTAAACAATATTATTTTCCCTGTACCATACATCCATAATTTAAGCTGAAGTACATAAAATAATACACCTATTTGCTAGTAAGTACTTATTTCCTCATCTACAAGATATTAATTTGCACGGAATAACATATGAAAATGCATTCACTTAGCTCACGGCACTATCAAAGCCATTGTTGTACAATTTACACGTTGAGATAGCGTAGTAATAAATTGACTGCCAACATACCGTTAGTGCGTTTCAAATGGATTCAATCATGTTTTAGTTAAATAACTTTGTATGTAAATGTAAAAGTATTTAAAACATAAACAATTTTATAAACATTCATAGAATTTAACAATACAATATTACTGAAATGTTTTTTGAATTACTAACTGCTATTGACATCTCTCATTCATATAAAAAGGCTCTCTTATACTAAATAAGGGTTGTCACATCACAAATCGTACAATTTTAAGATTATTTTGAATTCATATAGTTATCATTAGGTACTTCTAAATTTGAAAGCTTAAGTTCTTAATTTTGATCTACCTATTGTAATTGAACAAATAAACATCACACTTTTGAACAACTATTTACTAGTTATATTAACGAAGATTCGTATCCAGGACCTAGTTTACCTATAACGATGCATTTCCACATAACTCAGAGCTTATAATAAGAAAAGCATCAAGCATTCCCTTTTCACTCGGCTTTCACTAAGTTATTGCATACAGCCCTATCTTAACTGCTATCTAGGGTCGTAAAAACATAGAGCTCATTCTATTAATATTGTGGCTGGTCTATTTAGTTTATTATCTTGGGAAATAGCTTTAATTGCGGTTTTAGCGAACGTTTCTTTAAATTGAGGACGTTTAATTATTAACTAAATGGATGTGCTGTGTCGATACTAAACTTTCGTAATATAGAAATTATTACGTATCTAGTATGAACTTTATTAATAACTGAGCCCCCGGAATCACAGACACAATAGAAAATAGACACAATAGAAAATCTATTGTGTCGTGGTCAGATCGGGCCGCTCGGGGCTCAATGGGTTAAAAGCAGAACAGGACTAAATAGCTAAGGGTTTATTTTATAAGGCAGTCATCTGAAACGGAATACATAATATATCATCACTATATTTTCTATCTTACTGTTGTCTGCCTAGACCTAACCACCAACACAACACAGTATAACCAATTTAAATAACGGACATGAACTTCCTATATTTTTTCAAGAACCGCGAAGTACATAGAAAACGGCGGCAAAAATAATACCTGCAGATGATACTTTGTTAACAAAATTCAAATGTTTTATTCATATTGCATTTTAAGTTGTTTTGAATGGACGCCAAATACGAAAGTTCTTTTGTTGTTTGTGGATTTTACCAAGTTGTGAAACGTGACCTTAGGCTGTGCAAATATTACCATGTTTTGTTTAAATACTTCAACACTGCTTTATGAGAAATTTTTGTGCTAGACGATGACATTTTCTAAAAAAAAAACAGTTTTTTTTTCTTCGTGTAAAGACTAGATTTACAGAAAGTTGAACTTTTGTATTTATTTAAATATAAATAATTTGTAGATATGGGCCATAGAGGTAATAAGAAACCTAATAGATAAGAGAACCAAAAATTGTATCATACAAGACTAGACTTCGTATCTAATGTAGGTAGGTGTATTCTTGAATATTAATGCAACTTATTATAAAATTTCCATTTATTTTTCGTTAGTATTAAAGATAAAGAATCTGTTTTGAAAGTTGTAATTAAAACATCACAACGATGTTATCAGTCTAAGATAAAGCTTTCCTATGAAATTAATTTATGCATTAAAAAATAAGCAAGTAAAATAAATACACTCATGTGATGACAGTATGTATATGAGTGTTTTAATAAAAGAACAACTTAATTTTTTTTATTTATTATCTGTAACTAACTATCTCAAAAGTTTACTTTCACTGCATCTATTGCTATCCTACGCCAATCTCTTACAGAATCTGTTTGATGCGTTATAATTTTTCAAACAGGCATCCCTAAATAGCTTGCATTAGAGCAGGTAATCTAATCTTTGATGTTTTATTTCCTGCCCCTAAATAGGGCGTTCAACGAACCTCGTTATGATCGAATGTGATGCAATGTGTTATCTGTATTTTGATACAGATAAACGTAAGTTCGTTTGAGGTAAATAAGCTTCAGTCAGATGTAAATAAATAAATGATAATCACTACATAGTATAAAACAAAGTCGCTTTCTCTGCTCCTATGTCCCTTTGTATGCTTAAATCTTTCAAACTACGCAACGGATTTTGATGCGGTTTTTTTTAATAGATAGGGTGATTCAAGAGGAAGGTTTTAGTATATAATTTATTAGGTTTTTAGTCAAAGCGGGCGAAGCCGCGGGCGGTAAACTAGTAAAATATAAAGTTGGGATGGATTTGATTTTTTTCTTTCGCGCTAAAATTTAATATCCACATATGATAATACTGATAATAAACAGTAATTTCAATTACAATTATGTGAAGGACACGTTTATATTCTACTTAAAAATAACAAACGGTTTTATTTTGATTTTTAACTGCGTTACTCAACTAAAAACAAATCATAACTAAGTTCTCATAAAATCTGTTAAACATATTATTTACAAATATTCCAAACGAACAGTCCACAGTGAAACCAGTAGCATAAAGTATTACTTATAGTCCAGTCTTTCTTACTTACCTTTAGCGGCTAGCCGTAAATATTTCTTTTTATTACAGCAATAATTTCCAACTACCTTCAGTTAGTAATTAACATGCCATTTGTATTAAGTTTAATACTGTAATCCGATTATCAATGTTATAACTAATAAGGTTGTGTCATACATTATTACATATTTTATATGTTTTCATTACTTATTATGCTACCTTCCTACTTTGTTCAAAGACATAATGAATTGCATCTAGTAAATTGTGGTAAAGTTTTTACTTATTGTAATAACATTGAAGGTATATGGATTCATTAAAATATCACATTTCTGAAAATTACATAATATTATATCTGTCTATTTAATGACTTATAAATATGTATTTATTTAAATAATTGACTTGTAAAAACATCGTTCTACAATGTCATATGTATGTGAAACCTACGTTTCATTGCAACTCCTAAAATCTCTTAATAAACACATTTTCAAAATATCTTTATTTATGTAGCTTTATCAGTTGAATTTTCTCCAAAGCTTTGCTTCAAAACTAGACACCATTATATGAAAACTTGGCAATTATATAGTTACTAGTTAGCCACAAAGCTTGTCGCTAATGGCTTTCGCCCCATGTTAGTTACTAATTAAATAATTGATACCTCAACCGCGGATTGGGGCTGTCACGAAAGATCATTAAACTGGCCATCAATTAGCGCATCTAACTTTCTATTTTCTAAATACCAGCCCTTTGGAACGGTATAAGCTATAAACTTTTCATTTTCTAGCAAGAGGTACTTTTTAATACTTTAAATACTTTAAATTTTGACTCATAAGATTTGTTTTTGTAAAGCAAAGGATACCTTGGCAATAATAGACTAATTCTAAAGGAAGTAAGGGCATAAATTCACAACCTACATGCTGTTTAATGGGTAAAAGACTAATCATTTTCTAGCTATATGTTTCCTAAAGATTCCCACTACATTGCGCTAAATCACAAAACATCAGTGTAACATACATCGAAATCCTTTCAAACCTTTACCTTTACATTTCCAGTAAAACCTCATTTGCCTAAAAGGTAACAGCAAGAACCGCGGTCATAAGCAATTACATGCTTTCTTTTCTAATACTCGTATTCCACTTTACTACTTAATGATCCTACGTGTCAAGAGCGGCAAATTATAGTTAGAAACTGTTGGAAACAAAAACATAATTACTTTGTAGACTTGCCTTTTGAGGACGAGAGAAAAAATTAAATGCACCAGTATTTTGCATCCGTATTCCAATTCTGTACTGATTGGATGGATTTACATTAATGCTGTTTATGTTAACCCTTTACGTGTTTGCAAATATGTGGAAATGGTATCGATGTCAAGTTCTTTTTAATTGTTTATGTATGCTGCTTTTATATGCTTATACGGAATCTGGAAAGTTACTCAATGTTGATGGTCTTGAGTTATTCGAAGTATTCTATATTGTTATGTAGCATTACTAGTGAAACAAATGAGGAAGTCCAAATTATTTCCATCCAAACTGATAAAAAATATTTCAATATTTTCTTTATTGATCATGTTGATCTCGTTCCATTCAATGAATCTATTTCAAGGGGTCGTTTGGTATCATTACTGTCGCTTTTCGAGGGTCCAAAGTACCTAGCTAGCTAGGTACCTAATAGCTGCTTTATCGGTTACTTTTCGTTTGTTATCCGCAAGTCCTTATCAGACTATCAAAAGGACCCGTTTATAAATAGCCGTGGAATCAGAGGAGCTAAAGAAATTTCTGGATAATTCATGAGCCATTCAATTCCGAATATGGATGGTTGAAAGTGATTTCGAAAAAGCGGTGCGTGGTTCTCCCCAAAATGGTAGTGGGTTTAATCCAGTTCTAATAATGGTACTCATTTTGGAGATTATTTTGATAAGTAAAGTAAAAATTGGCTAAATGATTTTATCAGGTTAATTGCGACGAGTTTTCATGTTCTCAGAACGTTATTTCATCGTTGATTTTATATGTTGCCTACAGTATAGTTTTATACTAATGTTTCCCAGAATTACAACAATTATTTTAAAATTTCTTTCACCAAGTTTCACTGTTAGTTCTCAATTAGATACCATTTAATTGTGGTATCTAGTTGATCTTCTTACTTACATAAAATCTAAAGACCGACCGTTAAAACTACAATTCGGGTAACAGTTTATTGTTTACAATAAAAAGTACTCAAACATTTTCTTCGATCAGATTAAATTCCCCGGTTTTATCATTTGCAGGAATTGATTAAATGCACTCAACATTTTATCTATTTTTAGAAAACGAAATATTAGTCAGTTTTCATATTGCGAAAGCTTTTTAGTTTTCCTGTTACATAGTCCAACCCACACTTGAATAATATTATATTTAATTATTTTCTAGTAAAATGCTAATGAGCCACAATAGAAAATTATTCTTAAGGCTTGTCATAATTAGCATTCGCAATGTAAAAAAGAATTATATAAAGCATTTGAATGTTCCAACAATAACAAATGTCCGTGACGTTACTCTAATCCAATTCAGTGACTTCTGTAATGGGATTAAAAATAAATCTTATTGTACGTAATCCAAAACACCACCATTTATAAAGAACTGAGAATTAAATAACGTTTAACTTAAAACTAATGGTTTAGGGCTGTGTCTATAATACAATTAGTATTCTAGACGACTTTATATTTAAAAGTAGTCTGTCTAATTGACTTTCGTTCATAAATGCAAATGGAGATATTCCAATTCCTGATAAAATCAACAATTTCCTCTCTCTGCATTCATTTAATGTATTCCTAAAAAATGTGGTGGTCATCCAACTATAATTTGCCGAATCATTAACTTCTAAACCAATGAAATTTTCTCCTATCCAAAACTTCTAAGTTTGTACATTCTACTTCATAGTAGCTACTTCAATAAGTTCTCAACATTGACGTTATACGTAGAAATAATTGTACCACCAATTGTCCTTAAAGGAAGTCCCAATTTATACCAAATCTTGCTCTAATTCCCAGCGCATCAAATCCTTAACTACACCGTCAACCCTATTTTCTGGTACCTATACCAGACTAGTCGGAAGCAATTACCCGGTGGGGTTATCGAGCATCGACACGAACTATTTTTGCTCAGACACTTAAGATACCATTGTATTGTCTTACTATTGCCACTCTCATTGCTCGCTTAATGATTTCTAATATCAGCTTATCGTGGTGATAAAACTTTGGAATGGAAGTTAAGGAATCCTTTATTGTTATTCCGTTCGCTATAGTTTATGCGGGTTAACTTCCTTCTTTTGCTTTGTTAGATAGTTTCCCGCGGATTCATAATTTTTTTTTTATTATATTCAGAATTTTCAGATCACAGATCACAGAAACTATTCAGATCCTTTATGATGTTATTGCGTGCAAGATTAAGAAACATCTTTCCATCTTTACAAACTTTTAAAATTGTCGTAGTACGACAATTTTAAACGTGACGTCCTACGACAATTAAATTACAATAAATCTTATATTGTTAAAAGAGCTACAGACAATTATTTATCTTAAGATATATCATCAATGCGAACAGGCCAGTTAAAATAAATTGTAAATTCAATCTTGCTTTGTGAAGTATAAAAGCTAATACCAGTATATCTTAGTTAGCATTTATAAAATCTATTTGAGTTAAATGTCAATGGTATATGACCTTTGTGATATGGTATGACATTTTTAGATATACTTAGGGTGGAACAAATGTTTTATTATCTCTCGGATTAATAAATATTATTGATAAGGACATTTCTATGGACTTAGACTAACTTTGTGCCTACATTTTTACTTTATGGTTTTACAAAGTATAGAAAAAGTAATAATTTGCGGACAGTGTTCTCAAAATTAATAGGTACAATATAACTTGAGTTTAATAGTAGGTATTGTTCATTTTTTATATAATTAATACTAGGCAGCAAGCGCCTAATATATATTTGCCCATTAGTTCTAAATATGATCACAGATAAAAAATTGAAGTCCAATAAACATAGACAGAACTAGTTGAACTTTGTAAGTATGCATATTGCAGTTATTCGTGTATTACATGTTATTAATATCAATAAATTACAATTGTATTATCTATCCGTGGCTACAATAAATTTGCTCAATTATCACGAACGCCTAGATTTATGTGTTCCAATAATTCCAATTTGTTACTGGTAATTATGTGAAATGCCAGGAATGCCATACAAGGCATCGGTTGAGTTACAAATTTGTGACTGATTAAATTGTTTATTTTGACCATTTTTGGTTCAGTATTGTGAAATTTTTTATGTAATGACTACTAAGTAAAACAGTAACAGTAAAGGTATATATTCTTCTCTATTATAAAAGTTTTTTTTTTTAATTATTAGAAACAATAGTACCTAATAATGTTATATATGTACCTATAAGAAAACGGTTTATATTATTAATATTTCATTTTGGGTAAGTCAATAAAATCGTATAAGCTTGATCAAAAAAATCAATATTGTTTTCGAAAGTTACCAACATACTAACTCAAAGGTCTGTAAATTGATTGAGTAATACAGGGTACATTTAAAGCCGCCCCGAGCGTTGTTGAGTCAGTCTTCAAATACACATATTATATTGGATAAAAGTTATGAATGAAATACATCAATGTGTGTCAGGGATTTAATACTCTAGAATAGTGATAACCTTTGGTTTTATTTAACACTATTTTTAGTTGATTATAGTGATAACCTTTAGTTTTATTTATCAGTTTATGATTAGAGGTCGGCACGATCGTTACAATATTGGCTTAAATCGAATGTAATTCAATATTTTCTCATGATTCACAAGAGGTAGTATTTATTATATTTAACTAGCTTTATGTTTTAATTCACGTTCTCGTGTTATAACCATTTGTTATACAAATCGCCATGCCCTTCAAGTTTTGTTATTATGTGAAGAGTCTGCTTATATCCGCCAATGTCTTTATGTATATGTTTGAATCTTAGAGTATATATTACAATAGTATAGAGCGAGTGTATTGCACAAATTGCTTAGTGCGCATCGTAGGCAGATGAGCTATAGATACTATATAGATGTGTGTGTGACAAATAGGGATGGGTAGGTATCAATTGCGTGTTGAACTATCGATAAGTTATGTAAATAAATATGTATCATAAGTAAATTTTATGTTCAATAAGTTATTAAAGGAAAAATATATGAATAAAGTATAAATATGTAATTTTTTTATTTGTTTACCAACTGAATAAAGTTTGTTTATTCCATTTGAATATTAAATATTATATAAGAAATTTTCTTGTATTAATTATAAGTACTTTAAAAAAAATGTTTAGTTGGAATATCAAAAAAACGTGAGTACTTTGTTGAAATGAATGTTTGAATGTTTTAAAAATGGTAAAAAATATTAATGAATAATTAATAATTTAAAATGATAATATAATAAATAATATTAATAATATTTTTATTTAATTTTATCTATTTTACTATCAAAATCTTCAAAATCAATTTAGCGGTTCAGAAAATATTATATCGTAACATTACATACTTTACATTTACACTATAATACATTCGCATTCATAATATTAGAAAGTGTATCATACAAAACACACCACAAATTTATTTATAATACATTTTTAAAAGAGTTTTAAATTTAAATTTTAAAGTTAAATAAATAATCTGTTAAAATATAGTTCTTCTAGTAAACTTTATATCGAGTACAGCGTTGGTCAGGTCACATCACTACGATCACGTGGCGGCAGTGAGGCGCGCGAGAGAGCCTGCACGTGTCCGCCTCCCACCTACCCATCACCCCCGCGATGCTAGATTTATTTTCATAAAAATAAGTATAACAATCGACTTACTGATGAAATGTGATAGTGGATTTCAATTTTGTGTATTTTCTAGTATCATTTTTGCAAGATAGAACTGCACATTTCACCATGTTTATTCGTAAATATAAAAAAAATCCAGAGCAACGCACTTCGTGAGCACTCAACCACGACTGCGAGCGCTCGCGGCGGGAGCGTCGTGTTGTTCCCACCTGTGCCTACTGTTCCCACTTGGTTGTTCGCACTCTATAGATACTATCTATACTCTAAGGTTTGAATCCATCAAAATTTATTCAACCTTTTTGATTTGGGAACTGAAACGGTATTTCTCCTTTTCTAATAAAGTTCTCTACCACCAGGGTATTTTTGTTCTACTTTTTGTTTCATACGATAAGTGCATAGACTTTCTTTTGATTTCCACAATCGCACTCACGAGAGCATATTAAAATAATCATGGCCATGATGAAATTATTATAAAAAAATCTTTTGTGTAATAATTTCATCATGACATACGGCCTATATCGTTTAACCATCTTCCAATAACCAATCGTATATTGTATCTATAGTCTAATAAGATACATAAGTACTCTTACCGCAATCAACTATCTACAACAACCTCCAAACGTTCGTGTTATTTTAATTACTACAAAGAACAACATGCAGGATACATACCATACCAATGTATAGGTACATATATTATATACCAGTAACATTGATAGTCGAATGAGATTTAAACTATTTAGGGCATTATGTACTTCCAACAATGGTGAATCTAACGGTTGAGAGACAGGCGTTTCGAATCGGCACTCAGACGAGCTATTTATATTATTCTTTATTAAGATAGATTATCGAGTGATGGCCAGAAAATATAGTTAATGGCTTAAGTATGGGTATGATGTGTAGCGAGGTAATTTTGAACGTGTAGGTTGCAAGACTGTCTATATTGATTAAGGTATTAAGATGATTTACTGCAAGATCGGATTTCTTTGCAGAGGAAGTGAAGTTGTGAAGTTTGTGATCAAAAGTGTATTAGCATTTTTCTAGAATTTGTAAATACGATTAACGTGTGATGTGCCTTTATAATTGGTTGTTTTCTTAACTCAAATTCTTTTTATTTTGTTACTAGCTGCTCCGCGCGGTTTCACCCCCGTGGCTCCATTCCTGTTGGTCGTAGCGTGATGATATATAGCCTATAACCTTCCTCGATAAATGGGCTATCTAACACCGAAAGAATTTTTCAAATCGGACCAGTAGTTCCCGAGATTAGCGCGTTCAAACAAACAAACAAACTCTTTAGCTTTATAATATTATAGTATAGATTAATTAAACATTGTATGATAAAAGGCCCATTAGCCAGATATACATAAAATACAGTGTTTCCAAGTCAAAGTCGAATCAAAACATAGTTAAAGCTAACCTAGAACCGCCATAAACGTGTTACAAGTATGAGAGTACTGTTATACCTGAGCCGGCTTATAAAATTAACACCTTAGTTCACTACTTTGATGTTAACATACGCAAGGTAAAGAGAAGCTTTTCATACAAAACAAGTAGGTATACAAAATGAAAAGACATCAAGAAACGAGTTAGGGAACGTTAAAAAAGTACAAAAAAAAATGTGTGCGTGTACTAGGGTAGGTGTACACACGTAAGAAGTGAAACTTTACAGAAACACGTTGAATCACGCGTGGTAGGGATAAGAAAAAGATGGCGCGTAACGGGAAATGTCACGCGTAACGAAAAAATGTTACACTAAATTTTTTCCAACCCCAATAAAGAAGTTTCACTTAAAAATGTTTATTTAGCTAAAGCTACAATATCTGAAGAAAATTGACTTTATCTATAATTAAACTCATTATAAACGGCTCATCTGTTTGGTACAACGGATAGACAGTAGACACAAATATTTAACCAAACACTACCAATTTTCAATTCTTATTTTTATTTGACCTTTATACAGGGTGTCCCACTGTGGTTATACTAAGCTCAAAGGAGGTTACAGTTTTGCATACGCTGAGTACGTAAAAAATACTTATAAAATTCCAGACGCATTTTTTTTTTCAAATACATAATATGTAGATGAATAATTCTTAAGACTCTATCTGTACACCCATAACAAGCAACCCGCCCAACTTTGCCACCAGCACGTGAGCTATCGTTTGAGATTAAGTATTTTTTCATAGACAAAATGTTCACATTAGAGAAGCGGTATAATATGCCAGCTGCACAAAGCTAGAGAATAAAACATGGATTTTCAGGAAAAATTTAGCAAAAAATTTTTGACCTAATTTTGTTGTTTTAAGTATTTTTTACGTATTCAGGTCATGCACAACTACAAGTCCCTTCGTGCTTAGTATACCAATAGTGGGACACCCTGTATATTAGCATATTATTATCACATTATCTGTGTTTGTTGACATTTTTGTTTAATAATATTATTTTCTGTTTCAGGTAATTTTATGAACATGGCAATTTGGTAATATAATATCTGGTAATGTAATCTAATATTTACACTCAAACTACATAAGATATTATCTACACAAAAAATTAATATTGAAGTACTCTGAAAACAAAAGAACGTTCTCAATCATATTGTTCTTCCAATTTTATTGCTTATTATATTGGCAGCTTAAAAACAACTGAGGTATTTGACTATAAGCTTAATTACAAGTTTGCATATGTATGAGATCAGATAGGCATCGGAGAGCTGTTTAAGAGATTATATTTCTGTATCAAATTTCATCCAGAACTGATTGGCCGTTCTTGCATGATGGAGTAACAAACATCCATTTAACTTTGAGTGATATTATTAAATGATTTACTGATCATCAAACACATTACCTATGAAATAGCTTGATTAAAACTTGTAAAAACGTTTATTTGTACGAATTAAATTTAAAAGCTTCTGTATTTGAACAATAGCGAAAACGCAATGGTCTTATTATATTTATTATTTTATAATCGTCATATTAAAATGTTAAAAACTTTCGATTACATTATTAACCGTTGACAAAGCTATTCATAATAACAATGATACAAGATAAACGAATAAACAGTAGTTGAGAAAGTGATGATCAACCAAACGTTTTGCACCCACGCATCTATAAGGCAATGTCGAATATTTATTTTTGCATTCATAAACTACCAAGTTATTTGTTTAAATACTTGTAATGCGATATTATAAATCCGAGTCATATTTGTGAACATAACAAGTCTATTTATGTAATATGATATTTTAAAATTTTTATATTGAGGAAACCGTTAGGATTGTCTTTGTTGGAGGATGACTCATAAATAAGCTATTCTTTAAAAGTCAATAAGACATCTATATTTGGAGGATATTATAATAATCCTTGACCCAAAAAAGATGTTGTTATTTATATATTAAATCACCAATATCTCCCTTTGGAAGATTCTTATGGTACGTCAGCTAGCGGAAACTAATCAACACATAAAATGGTTGTATCTACTGTTATGTCTCTACTTTCCCGAAGAGGATTTCCAACAAAACTCGTACACACACACACACACATACACCGTATCTATGCAAGTAGTAGATAAGGAATCGTTCATTAACCCTATCACAATGTAAAGAGATATCAAGCTCCTCTTTTCCATAAGAAACATTTCCAAAATGTTACGTGAAAAAACTAACAACCAATGACCACCAAACCAATGCAATATGTCAATTCGACTATAGTTAACCTATTAAAGTAGGTAAGGGATCGTCCATGTGATATTGAAAGAAAGTAGGAAGCTCCTCTTTTCTTTCAAATACAGTCCCAAAATATAGCGTGTCTTTGAATCAATGACCGCCAAATACAATATGACAATTCAACCATATTTAACCTGCTACACACACAAACACGTGTTCTAGAAAGGCCGTAGACAGGCGTGGGTGGACCGGCCAGTCCATTCATGAATTGGCCAACGTTGGGCAATCGACACCCACGGTCTAACGGACTTGTAGTAAATTCGTTAATTACTCGACAGGAAGTCGGTTTTGGTGAACTATGTAATGGCAATCGATATCGCTTACTTCTATAATATAATGGGGAATAATAAAACGAATATTGGTGTTAATTGTGATTATCACCTTCCTTCATAGTTCGTGTTATGGTGCCAAAATGTCTGGTCTTAAAAAGTTAAGATAATTTAAACCTTTAACGAATCCATGGATAAGATTGGTTTCGTGCCTTCGGTGTGAATATAAATCGAACAAACATTATATGAACTCCTGAATTTGTTATTTAAATACATTTGCAATTGTTTTTTCCATTAATTTATTTCCTACAATTTCCTGAATATAAATATTTTTATCCATACTATTTCGATCATTTCATCTGAAGTCTATAAAGATTAAAATGTCGCAAGACAACCGCCTACTTAATCATTTTAATTGATTAGATTAGGCTATGATTCAGAAAAATGACACGTACCACATAAATAAAGTGACAGTTAACAGTCACACTTCGAAACGATTCACGCGCGACGAGCTTGTCATGCAAGCTTGAGCAAGCAAAACTGATGAAATATGAAAGTTATCTAAAAAAAATTTTAGATCGCTTCATGGCAATACCGTCACGACATGGACTAAGGTGACGATTTTGGTATCTTCGAATCTTGCCAAAAAAGTTTCACTTCTGACACGTGTGCTCGGCACACACATTCTTTTTTAAACTAGTACATTATAGGTAAACTATATGAGTCTGTCATATTTATTGTAATTACGTCCCTAAAAACTACAAAAAATAATTTGTAAAATATTTACCTAAATTAAAAAATAAATGAAACAATGCCGCATTAGTCGCTATTTCAAATTGTTTAAAATATTTACAATTTAATTTTAAAATGACTACCTATAAATTAATATAAATTATGATAATGAAAATATCAAATACGTTTAAATAGTTGACAAACATTAAAACAAAATCTGTCTGTACAAAACATAAGTAACTTATGGTAAACAAACTGGTTTACGATCAAATTTATCGGAATGTTATTAATTGCTCACTTGTTTTTTCATCATTGACTGATTTTAATTGATGTTTCATTGATTTAAAAACGAGTCGTATATTTTGTCAGTCTGTCTGGTAAAATGTAATTGATTTTAATGTGTTCGGATAGCACTATCCAATTAAATATAATGTACGAGTTTGTGTTAGAACAAATATGTAGACATTATTTATTAGTTTTATTTACATGACGTGTTGTATGTGGATAAATTCAGATTAAAGAATTAGCTAGCATTCTTATCGTGTAGTTGTAGAATATTTATTGAAGAATTGTTGGAAGGAACAGAAGCGGTTTTTACAATGCATCTACTTAGTTCCGTATATATTTCTTTAGTTATCATTAACATTAAATTAGGAACAAATTTAGTAAACTTATAAGTTGTCTAGCTTTCCGCCTGCGGCTTCGCCCGTATTTTCAAAGAAAAACCCGCATAGTTCCCGTTCCCGTGGGATTTCCTGGATAAAACCTAGCCTATGTTGCTCAGTGAAGATGCAGCTTTCTAATGGTGAAAGAATTTTTGAAATCGGTCCAGTAGTTTATACGTGAAAACCATACATACATACATAATTACAAACCTTTCTTCTTTATAATATTAGTATAGATATCGAAGGCGTTCAATTAAAATGCATAAGCTATGCCTTCTTGTCTGGTAACGATCGCTTGATATCTACTTAGATATTTAGACTCTTTTTTCTATGAGAGGATATCCGCATACAAGCATGATAACTACTTTCTTGTTCTCACTTTCATCTATTAAACTACTCTTTGACAAGCACTCTGCATCGTATTTTTTTTACATATTTCATACATTCACCGGTTATTAAAACTTCAATAATATGTACAAATAAGACAATTACCTATTTCAATAGTTTAAATCAAAATCGCCCATAAGGTGTGAATATATAACAAACAGAAACGTTAACTCCCGCCTACAATGACAAAAGATACTTACAATATATTTTTATCTAATTTTCAACCGTTTAAGTATCACGTCCCTCATTAATTAGCCTAAGCCATATTATGAATATCAAGTCAACTTATGTTTAAAGAAAACGCGTCAAATCCCAACACTAGTAGTTACATTTTCTTTCACTTATTCCAAGAAGTTTCAGTTGACATTTAAACGAGTTTCGTAACAGCTTTCTTAACTCAGTTTTACGTAAAGCTTACAATCCTATCAATTAGTGATTAATCGTTTTCGATGTTGAGATAACAATTATGTCGTACTTTAATCAAGTGATTTTTAATTAGTACGCGGTTGGTGACTGTCATGTTTCGAGTGTAAATTGTTGTTTTTTTATAGATATGACGTTGTTTTTTTGTGAAATATACTTTTGCGATGTGTCGAAATTTTTTATACTACCTATGTAAGTTCTTACTAGGTATAGATACTCGATGGAAAGTGTTTTAATTTATGAACTAAAAGTTAGAGTAGGTACGATATTTGATAGTTCTGCTAAAAGATTCATTATCTCGATTAAGTAGGAATTTCCTTAAAGACATTGAATCAAATAGTAATTGAAAGAAAATAAATAATTTTTATCACTTACGGTTGCAGAAATGTTACAAAAATTCAACAAAATTCAACAAAGCAAAGACAATGAAAACAATACTTGTACCACTTTTCTACTCATGTGCTTGTACCGTTTTACATTAACTCCATGAGAACATCTAGAACTTTCGACGTTTACGAGCTATAAATTACGAATAACCGCCAAAAGAATCGGTTTGTTTGACAGAAAACTGTGCAGCCATGATTTATTGCTGTTGTCCGTCAAAATAATTAATATTTATCGCTATCAAGAGTTACATTTTAATCAAAACAAAAACTAATAAACATCACTACACATTTGAACCAATTCTGACGTTCCATTTTCAAATCCATTCTTTTTAATATTTTGTATACAAGCCAGTTTTTGAATAATTGCATGTGTCAGTACACAGATAAAAAAGTTTGCATGGGCCTATATTCATTTAAAAAAAAACATGCATAATAGCTTTTGATAAAGAAAATTAATTAATCATGCTTAAAAATAACAAATTTAAATAACTCTAGAAGATTCATTTTAAAATTGTCTCCCACGCTCCTTATCTTAAGATTCAATTTACAAGTATTATAAATACAATTAATTGAAATGTAAGGAACTTAGTGTGTGTTCTTGCATCAATAAATATCATCTAAATATATACTGCGTTTTATTTCGCTTGATAAAACTTGTCTAGAAGCATGATGTCATTTTATTAAGTCTCACGAACAATCAGCATAATAATTAGAATATATTATTTACGGAAAATGATAAGAATGTTGATGAATTATATTTAAATTGATTATAGTTAGTAATAGTCATAACATATTTATTTTGCAAGGCCACACGTGATACTATACGGTCTACTTTTTTTACAAATTATTGTAAAAATTATTGTACTTACATATATATTATTATTCACTGTAGTTTTGTTTTTACTTGTATTGTTACTTATTGCATTCTTTTTATTTGCTTCTCTGAGGAAAAGACCAAAGCATAGACTTATCGTTTAGAAATGTTTTCCTTCAGGCAACAATATATAGTGATTATTTCCCATTTCACTTCAGTGGGTGCGTTTATTACTCAGATTTTATGAGCTATATTTTAAGAATAAAGAAGCGCTTGGACTTATGACCAAGTCGTTAAACAATACATATTTGGCCACAAGTTAGCAAAATTCATTCATTCTACCATATTCATTCAATAACCAAGTTTTTGTTTCCTTACTTCATGTCTAGCTTAAAATTTAAACCAGCTGTGCCACACGGTTTTGCCCGCATTGCTCCGCTCTTATCGGTCTTTGTATGATGATATACAGCCTATACCTCTACCTTTAGCCTTCCTTGATAAATGGACTATCTAACAGTGAAATAATTTTTCAAATTGGACCGTAGTTCCTGAGATTAGCGCATTCAAGCAAACAAATTTACTCTTCAGCTTTATAATATTAGTATAGCTCATATCTTCTAAACTTTGTAAGTACTTAAGTAGGCATGTACTCCGTTCAAGCATCTTCAATATTAAAAATCTGTTTTCTATTTAAAAACATTACATCAAATTTTAAGTAAGAACATGTGCAAATGTCCGTTAATTTTAATATAAACACAAGCATTTGGTCCAACATCATCGGTCATCGACTCCAAAACTTTGATACAAAGTTTGAAATTATTGACATACTTTAAACTGTGCTTTAAACAAATTACATATTCGGTCGAATATTATAATAAGCTCTAGGTATGTATATTTTATTTTAAGAATATAAAGAGCATTACAGACGGCATTTTCAATGTTTTTCGTACATTTTCAATTAATATTTATGACTGTTTTTGGCAATAAGTAGTCCAAACATTAAAATTTGTGAATAAATCGAGTTTTTTAATCAAATGTAAATTATAAAACATGACGACATTTTTAGTTTAATACATTCGTCAAAAAAAAATAAAACGATTCTTACTTGTTTTATATAAATAGTTGTTATGTTTCACGGCGCCAACATTGACATTTTATTCTAAATGTAGATCTAGAACATGATAGGAAGATAGTTTGACTTTGATAATATTCATACCATTAAGCTTAGTACCTAAATAATTCTTATTTATTTATATTAATTGTTACTAATATTAAAAAGATTAAAAAAAATAAGATGCTGTTTAATTTATACTTTTTATGTATTAAGTTATGCAATTTCTTTTTTCCTATGACCACACTCGCACATTAAATAAATAGCTTCTAATTATCGCATTTATCGATTAAAATTCGTAAAATTGTAAATGTACTAAAACCAACGTAATTTTTTAGAAATTAAATACTATATAATATATATACCAAAACATGTCCCCAATACAATAATAACTAGCACAGTTCCAAAAAATTAACAGTACTCCACAGGAAGCACATCCTCTGAGAAATTCGCAAAAACGATTATTTCCTACAAAGATAACCTAAAAAAGAACACACGTGGTGGGAAGGAAATGGCCACTTATGACAATACTTTCGCCCGTTAGAAAGCGCGCATGTATATTCTTTAAACTTGAAGTTTTATCACGCTTAACCCATATTATAAAATATTAAATAGTATGTGATTTAAAACATTAATAAGTTGATAGATTTTTGGGAAAATACATAAATAAGATGCAGAATTAACAGGTCTTTTGTTGTATAAATTATCTGACATGAACTAGGTACTATTGTCTATACTTATATGGGCTTAAAATAACTTCATATAGTTAAACATTAAACGTTATTTCTGCAATATAATTATATCTTCTGATGTATGTACATATTCTGATCATAAATTACTCAATTTATACTATGTTTTAATCCTATACATACTAATTCTATGAAAAATTTATTGTCCACGCATGTTCCTCATTAGCTTGTTATCACTTCCCTGCATTAACCTTTATTTAGGTTCCATACGTGAGGTTCAGACGATAACAGGCAACTCAGCGTAACTAACTCTTGTAATAAGTTCTGCTGAACTAATGGTCAGATATATTGACTTGGTACTAACGTATACACGCTTCCTTTAAATGTGTTATTATGTTTAGTAAAATAAATTTTTATTTGAAGCTTCAAGACTCAAGTAAAAACTATAGAGGTACGAGTATACATTAAGTATACGCTCAACGCTTCCTTTGAATGTGTTATAATGTATGGTAAAAGAAAGAATTATTCGAAGATTTTATAAGAGGAAATTTTGCAAAAGCTATAGTAACAAATGAAGCAGAGCTTGTACGATGGAGATAGATGCTACCATTTAAAATATTTATTGTAAGAAACTTTTGTTTAAGCTCAGGTATAATTACATTCTTTAGCTACCTTATAGTACCAACGAAATACTATCCGTAACATTTTAATAGTTTTTAACCGTAAATCTATCGAAGATAAAGATTTACTCACTCAGATAGAAATCAAGACCACTCCATCGCCAAATTACAACACAATGTACACACCTTTAGACAGATTCCAATAAATATATAATGTACTGAATAACCCCATGATCTCTGATGCTATCTGAACAGCTTAGCCCACTGTGGAAGCAAATGACCTTTGCCCGTGTATAGATGTTATTAGATTAAATTAAGAGCCTGTCTGAGTGATAATTTTGTTACCTTTCGTACTTTGGCGCAACTTTCTAATGTGTTACGGAGATATATGGCAAAGGGGTTATATAATGCAATGGGTACTCCTCGTCCTCGTAATTAATCTATAATATAAAAATGAATCCCAAAATGTGTTGGTAAGCGCATAACTTTAGAACAGCTGAACCGATTTCTTTAATTCTTTTTTTATTATATTCCTTGAAGTACGAGGATGGTTCTTATGTAGAGAAAACGTGAATATCTACCACGGGCGAAGCCGGGGCGGACCGCTAGTTATAAATATATTGCTTTTGTATTGCAATGTCTAATCTATGAAATGAATCTTTCACAGTGTCATTAATTAAACATTAACAATGACTAACGCTTTGAAAGTATCACCACAAGAAATTTCGGTAAAAATCAATAAAATATACTCCTTAAAGTATTACTCATAATTCTTATTTGGTAATATTTGTCTTAAAAACATGCACTGACGCAAAACGATTAATTTTATCTGTTCCTTTACATTTTTGTATGTAAATCCAAAGCGTTGGCGGATACTGAAAAATTATTTCAATTACGTACGTTTTTTGTTTTTAGGCCAAGCAAGATAATCGAACAATACCCAGTATTGAATAAGGTACACGATTAAATACCTCGAAACATTTTCTTATATAATGATCTATAGTATTTCTTTAAGTTAATTGTGTTTAATGTAAGCTTATAATAATTTAAACAATATATTTAAGGAACTAGTACGTTTTCCATTCAACGATGTTTTCGTTATCAGTCAGAGGTCAGTAATTACAGACGTCATTATTAGACAAGCAATTGATAACTGCACGATGATATTCATATTGAGAAAATATATTACTTTTCAATATCACACATAAATTGTTTTTTTTTATCCGGAAATATTCAAGCACAAATTCAAGTCTATCATATGAAAACAAATTATTAAAAGTTATACCTAGAACCAAATCTGCAACATTCCTCACACCCTATATTTCTTGTATAATATTTCCCCTGGTATAAATAAAAAGTGCATTCAAACCTTCGTCAGTGCGGAAGAAGCAGCATTTTACAATACCCAGACTGTGAATCATCGAGCGACATTTTTGGGCATAATGGTGTATTTAATTTGGCCTTGTTTAACACAGGATGCTCTGAGTGGCAACTACCTCGTTATGCAGTAATATTTGCATTGTTCCCTCGCAAATCTATTGAAAATTACCAGTGTGTAACCGTAGTCTAGACTGCCATGTAGATTAAAACGTATTTTATTCGTTTAAGTGTGCGTAAAGTTTGCGCTGAATGACACTGGTCAATGCACTTATTACAAATGGGTTAAGGTCAAATCAAGAGTCATTTTTTGAGTAGAATCAATAAAAATGCTTTCTAAACTTTTTCGTTAATATAGATTATTCCTTATCCAATTGACGATAAATTCTGCCATTATCACATTGACCTGTGTTACCTGAAAACAATGAAACACACAAGAGAATACGATACAAGAGGATATGTATCTACACGACAAAAGCATTTGAAGATAGTTATAGTACAGGATAGATTTTTATTACCATTGTCCAACAATGACCTTTGAGAAACAGAGGTATTGCATAATAAGCTGGATATATCCATTAGTATGCCCAGGATATCTATTCATGTCTTTAGCATTCGGATGGGGCTAGCTGGTATATCAATTGCACGATATTGGCAAACCTTGTTAAGTAGACAGTATGGAGGTAATTGGCCGTATAATTAGATTCCTTATGTACCCTAATATCTTAAAGATTTGAGAAACAAAAGGAAAGACAAACTATCTAAACGGTGTTGGATTTATTTCATCTCTCTCTTTCTAAATTAAATGTTTTCTCTTTTTTTCTGAATTGTTTCATTGCCATATTTTAAAGACTATCTAAAAGTTTACTTAAAAGTATGTTATCATTAAATACACAATGATTTGTAGTATTTTTGCGTTTTAGGATTAGAAGGCAAAGCATTCTTCGGACTGCTCTTTAAGCAATGACGCAAAATCATCATCAAAGCGAACGTTAACCGCCGACCGCTCCACAACCTGGGGGGTTACCACGACAGCAGTATCGTTTCCAGCGTAAAAAAAAAAGACAGAGCTATTTAGTTCGTATAGCGCCATCACTTGCCCACACTGGATATAATACTGCTTTAAGTCTAATGTCATACAAACAATGGGCCTTGAGCTGATGACAACAGAACCATTGTATTAACATTCATAACTCGTTGTTATCGGATGCATCTCGCTTTAAATGCTTAACATGGCACATCTGTCACTATCGATAGTTTCTCTTTCGGTAAATGGCGTAATATTTCGATTATATTTCGAACTCCTGGAGGCTTTTAATAGGTATCGATGTTTAATGAATTTCGGTTTAGGTACTTCTTATGGTATGGGTTTGGGCATGTTTTCATTGTCTTGGATTCGATAGAAAATATCACAGTCGCTAGTTATGTTATCATCTTGCTCTGAATCAGATTTAATAGTATTTTCAAAAGTAAATTTGCCAGTTATTTAATTCAACAGATTTCAGTACAATATTTTTAACAATATTTTCTTGAAAATAGACTTTTAGCCACCCTTATAAATAAAATAAATAAATAAAAATAAAAAATAAAAAAGCCTTTTTATTTCCTTAATTAAATATATAGTTTTACAAAAGTTTTACATTTATAGTGTTCAAGTAGATTATTTTAAGTTAAACAGTAAATACATAGCTTTTTATATTATTTGTTCAAGTAAATTATTCTAAGTTACACAGTAAATACATAGTTTTTTATATTATTTGTTCAAGTAAATTATTCTAAGTTAAACAGTAGTTCATAGTTTTTTATATTATTTGTTCAAGTAAATTATTCTAAGTTAAACAGTAAATACATAGTTTTTTATATTATTTGTTCAAGTAAATTATTCTAAGTTACACAGTAAATACATAGTTTTTTATATTATTTGTTCAAGTAAATTATTCTAAGTTAAACAGTAAATACATAGTTTTTTATATTATTTGTTCAAGTAAATTATTCTAAGTTACACAGTAAATACATAGTTTTTTTATATTATTTGTTCAAGTAAATTATTCTAAGTTAAACAGTAGTTCATAGTTTTTTATATTATTTGTTCAAGTAAATTATTCTAAGTTAAACAGTAAATACATAGTTTTTTATATTATTTGTTCAAGTAAATTATTCTAAGTTACACAGTAAATATATAGTTTTTTATATTATTTGTTCAAGTAAATTATTCTAAGTTAAACAGTAAATACATAGTTTTTTATATTATTTGTTCAAGTAAATTATTCTAAGTTACACAGTAAATATATAGTTTTTTATATTATTTGTTCAAGTAAATTATTCTAAGTTACACAGTAAATACATAGTTTTTTATGTTATTATTAAATTCTTATTGAAATGCTTAACTAATTAATCAATCTTTATTAAGGACCTCTTAAGAGTAAAGGCCTCCTCCTGTTTTCTCCATTCTAGTCTGTCATTTGCTTTTTTCATCCAATTTTCTCCAGCTAGTTTCAGAATTTCGTCTAGCCATCTCTCAGCCGGCCTGCCACGGTTTCTCTTACCACTGGGTCCCTTCCATACCGTTACTCTTTTGGCCCACCTGTCAGCCTTCATTCGAGCGATATGTCCGGCCCACTTCCATTTTAGTTTTTTACATTGTTCCAGAGCGTCAATCACATTTGTTGTTTTTCTTATATCTGTGTTTCTTTTTTTATGTTTTATTTTTAAATTTAGGATACTCCGTTCCATGGCTCTTTGGGTTGTCTGAATCTTTTCAGTCGTTTTTTTGTTAAAAATCCATGTTTGGGACCCATATGCGAGGGACGGCAGGATACACGAATCCAGCACAATTTTTTTCATCTTGATTGGAATATTGGATTTTAGAATTTCTTTCATACTCCAAAATCTATTCCAAGACATATTCACACGTCTCATTAGCTCATCCTGATGTCTTGAACTTGAAAATGATACCCGTTTGCCAAGATATATGTATTCTGGTACATATTCTAATAAAACATTTTTAATGTGTATTGGTATCTTAGTGCTGTTTGTCATTATTTTAGTTTTTGTTGTATTTAGTTCTAGCCCAATTTCATTACTGATGTAGTTAATTTCATTTATCATTGATTCTAGTTTAGATGAGCTTTCTGCAAAGAGTACAATGTCATCGGCAAATCTTAAGTTGCTAAGAAATTGACCGTTGATGTTTATGCCTTTGGTTTCCCACTTTAGTGTCTTCATTATATTTTGTAAAACGCTAATAAATATTCTGGGTGAGAGTGGGTCACCTTGACGGACGCCTCTACATATATCAATTTCTGTGCCTGTTCTATCTAATATTATTTTACTTTTACTTTTCATATATATGTCCTGAATGAGCTCTATGGTTTCTGTTGGTACATCACACTCTTGTAAAGCACTCCACATGCTACTATGAGATATTGAGTCAAATGCTTTAGCATAATCAATGAAAGCTAGGTAAAGCGGGCGATGCATTTCTAAGTATTTCTCTATAATGAGTTCCAGTGAGTGTATGTGATCTATAGTTGAATATTTGCTTCTGAAGCCTGCTTGTTCTACGGGTTGAAATTCTTCGGTGTATTTTTCAAGGCGTTTATCAAGGCAAGAGGCGAACAGTTTGTAGAGGTTTGATTGTAGGCTGATTGGTCGGTAGTTACCAAGGTCGTTAGGATCCCCTTTTTTGTAGAGTAGTATTATGTCCGATTTTGCCCATTCAGTTGGAATTTTCCTCTCATCGAGGATTTTATTGAACAGCTTGGTTAAGGGATGTGTTAGTAGAGTTATACCTGTTGAAATGGCTTCATTCGGGATGTTGTCAGGACCCATGCTTTTTTCATTCTTTAGTTTCTTTATTCTTAAGGAAATTTCTTGTGCGGTGAACCTAGGTAGTTTTTTATTATTAGTTGTAAGGGGTGTTTCTATTATAGATGTTGTTTTGCAAGTGTAGAGGTCTTTATAAAACTCGGTGGCTTCTTTTAATATTTCATTCCTACAAAATGTATTTTTGTTGTCATGCTTTTTATTCAATGAAGGTATCCATTTTTTGGTTGTTGCCAATTCTTTTAAACTCTTTTTCACACTTCTTGATGTGTTCAGATGTTTTTTAATCTTAGTAAGCCTATGATCCTGGTATTCCTTTCTAATAATTTTATGAATGTTTTTAAATAAGAAACTTCTTTCTTGTTTCTCTTCTGATGTTAGTTGTTTTTTGTTCACCAACTCATTTCTTCTTTTTATCAGGTCTTTGGTTGTGTCTGAAATAATAAAGTGGTTTTTTGTATTTTTGTTTTCATTACTTATAGATTTTAAACTTTTATCAATAGCTTGCTTTATTTTATCATAATACTTCTCTATTCCGTCATTCTCCTGTGGGTTTATATTATTTAAATTAGATTTTAATGCTTCAATGTATTTCTCTTGTAGTTCTTTAGTTTGTAGTGAAAATTTATTACCTTTATATGTTGTTCTAGATTTTTTTTTCTTAGTCAGCAATAAAGTGCTTCTCAAAAGTCGATGGTCACTCGGGAATGATAAGTTTATTGTTTCAAAGTTTGTAAATTTGCTTTTAATGTTTGATAAAATGTAATCTATCTGACTTCTCTTTAATGTTTGTTATATTAGCATACAGCCACCCTTATATTGTAAATTATATATATCTTCTTTCATTTGTATACTACATATTAACAAACAAATGACGTCTATTTCACTATTAATAAAATACCAACTTCATAATATATCATTGCTTCAACTAACATTCCCATAATATAATGTTAATACTATCTAGAAATTTCTTCATCAATCCCTCATGTGTCTTATCTAACATCATTCCTATATTTTATTCCTTGTTTCTATCTATCGCCGCGGGACCTTTTTGATGTAATCAGACACGCTATAGCCGTTTTTGCACTTCCGATGAAATCATGTTTACTTCATGTTGAAGATGTATTGGTAAATATATATTTTTAGAGTACCTTAAAGATACTTTTTAATATCCCGGAATCACAGACACAATAGAAAATCTATTGTGTCGTGGTCCGATCGGACCGCTCGTCTCGGGTAAATTTATGAATTTAAACTTCTTTTTGCTAATTGTTTAATTTACGCGCAATACGTAGGTTATTAGTTCTAATGTTATCAATAAAAAGCATTCTGTTTCGAACGCGAGTTTTACTAATGCATACTATTTAAATAAAACTAGTTTTTCATTTCTTTGTCAGTCTTCTCTATTATTTCTTGACGCGTTTCTATATTTATTGTGTTCAATCCTCCATTTGTTATAACCAAGGAATTCTGCTATAAAAACATAGCGAATTATGAGCGTGCTAATCTCGCCGTATCACAGATTAAAGTACATTGCAGCATTTGCAACGGCCGTTAGTATCCTGCTCGAAGATAAACGATAGTGGACACGAATTACGCGATATCATCGTACATACATATTGTTTATGTACAGGGAACAAGATGGGAAGATAGTTACTATGTTGCTGCGTCTTTCTGATTGTGTGAAGCGGATTTTTATCTTAGTTATTGCTAATGCTTTTCTAACGTGTTAGGGTTTGTGGTGAAAACTTATAGGGAACTGTACTGTATGTAATTAATCATCTTTTCCAGTATCCCACTCTAAGAGCAGATTTTCAAAAACAATTGGTTCAAATTTATCTGTTGAGTAAATAACATCATGATATTAAAATATCAAAAAGACGGCTAAAAACAATACGATTTTCGATGTTTTACAAAGTATTAAAAAGTCAGCCCTTTGTTAAGTTTTTCTGTTAGTTAAAAAAATTGCGCAAGGAGTTATCATTTATTAAACTTCTTTATATAAAATTATATAATTGTATACAGATATACATATATGTATATATATATTATTGTAATGTGCAAAATCTAATTACTTTAATTTAAAATTAATTGACGTTGCTTGCAAAGTAAATTAATATAAAATGCTGATAACCAGTCTTTGAAGACGTATGTTCAATCAGACGCAATTTATAACTGAAGAATAAGATCACATCTGGACTGTGTTCGCGATTTTAAATAAAAATTAATCTGTTTGTAAGCGCAACACTTGAAAACGGCTAGACAGGTTTGGATAATTTATGTAGTTAAGGTAGTAAATAGTCAAAATATAAGATATGGGTATTTTAAGCGTAGATAAAATTTAAAAGTACGTAAATAGTATCTCCAAAGTGTTGACGAAGTTATCAAATGTTAGAAGCTCTAGCCATATCTATTATTTATATATTTGCGATGTATTGATATGTAATTAAAAACTTAAAAACATACATAGCTACCTTCTATTCAACTTTCAAAATTTTATTTTCTCTTTATTAATGGCTTCAATAAAAGAATATTAACTCTTAATATAATGTAATTGTCACCTGACACGTATAACTTAATAGGTTTTAAAATACCCAGAACTAGGCTTATCAATCGAGGCCACGGCTATCAGTAAGCAATATCTACAATATTATCAGCCGATTTGTAACTGTTATGGTCTGGGGCAGATTACGAAATATAACTTCAAATTTTGCCGTGGTAAATCTGCCTTAAGTCACTTTTAAAAGGTAATTTGTTAGGATATGATGTCGAAAATGAATTAAAACAAAAATGTAACATATTAGAAATAATTATGATTCATCTTTCGGACCACAAATACATATTCAACCAATGACAGCTATTTCTTTTTTTTTTAAATGATATCTATTTTTAATTAAAAATACAAACACTTCTCAACACTATTAAAAAAGTGCAACACATGCGAAATGAAAACATAATTCTACGAAATATTCACCGTTGATTGTAAACAAATTGCACAGGAAACTGCGTTTGTTTGTGAGTGCGTGTGTATGTGTGTGTGTGTGTGTGTGTGTTAATGATCATTGTATAGACATCTTCCCTTTATACTTGCACAGTTAAGTTACATAGCAATTAACATCAGATTGGACGCTACTTTTACTGTGTTTGTGATGAAACATTTGCAAGTGTGAATTGCTTACAAATACTATTTATTTTGTTCACACACTAGCTTGCTTGCAATGGCTTTGCTCGCTCTGTTCCTGCTATAAAGGCTGAAAATATTCGATACTTGCTTCGATTCCCGGACATGGCAAGAATTTTCTAAAATCCTTAAATACATAGTTCCTTTCAGTAAAGTTTGCTATTTCGTATTTCAAGTACCTTCCCTCTAGGGCACATAGAAAATGTTCACCCAGTATATAAAATAATAATCTTAATTTGTTACTCAAATAGTTTATTATCTATCTGCTCATAAAATTTCAGCTAAATCGATTCAACATTTTTCGTGTGAGAGCAGAAAACTTTCATTTTTATGATGTTTACAATATTAAGGTATCGAAAACGTTATCTTCTGTGTTCTTGTCTCTTTCTTGTATGTTGAAGGTCATGAGACGGCATAATATTTATCTTTTGGCCATTGAAAAAGTCGTCAAATCTTCCTACCTCATATTCAATACTAGATTTCCGCCCGCGGCTTCGCCCGCGTTTGCAAAGGAAAACCCGCATAGTTCCCGTTCCCGTGGGATTTCCGGGATAAAAACTATACTATGTGTTAATTCAAGTTACCCTCTATATGTGTGCTAAATTTCATTGTAATCGGTTCAGTAGTTTTTACGTGAAAGAGTAACAAACATCCATACATCCATACAAACTAATATCTACATTTATAATATTATATAGTAGAATCTATATGATATTAAATGCTCGACACTTACACATATTTTTTGTAAAATATAAGCTTAAATTCGTTATTTTGCACTTCATATTTCTATATGAGGAAACATAACAAGAATGGCAACAAGTCCTTTTGAGACATATTGTCAAAATTTCGTCATGCAACACTAAAAATTGTGAAACATCCAAAACCTGAAGACTCATAAACTGGCATTATCGTGTTATTGATAACAATAATATTAAACGATAACAATATCTTTATCAACACAATTGGCGGTCAACCGACTGAGTGGCGCCAGCGATTCCGTCTACTATATATGTTTGTATCTTATCGAATCTTTATTTTAACGTTTCAATGGTACATATTGATAAAATACTGACGAATTGAGACATTTGGTATTATGTCATTGTTTAAACGTTCTCGAATTTAAAACAAATCGAGTTAATGGCTTGTAATTGTAAAAGTTTACATGGTAGTGGTAATTTTCAAAAGGTATACCATCCGTTGCTTGCATTTAACCACCGGACCAAATCGACTGATTCTAAAAGTGTTGTGACGAATTGAGACATTTGGCTAATATGTCATTGTTTTAACGTTCTCGAATTTAAAACAAATCGAGTTAATGGCTTGTAATTGTATACGTTTACATGGTAGTGGTAATTTTCAAAAGATTGACGCATACCTTCCGTTGCCTGCTTTTAACCACCGTACCTACCAAATCGACTGAATCTAAAAGTGTTGCTTTATCAATGTCTAACTCTAATACCAATGTTCTCCAAAGCTTTGAGGTTCATCTTTACTAGCGTAGGTAATTGTAAGCCCAGTACTTAAGATTCGCATTAAAAATTCCAATTGTAAACCAAAAAACCATTACGACTTCGGTATGAGGAATCACTATGTGTAAAGCTATCCAAATATGGACCTTAGTTAATCCGTGTAAAGTTCATATTCAATAGTTGATTAGCGGATATTCGTAATGTATGTTTTGTTAGTACATTCCTTGCCGTAAATAGTATGAGTGTAACGTATCGATGGCGCTTAACTACATAATGCATTCAGTGTTGCTAAATAATTATTTAAAAATACTTGACACTAACGTGAATGCTTCCTAGTTATGGACAAATACGTTATGTGCTATTACAGGAAATGTGTTTAGAAAATCTAGTTACTTCTCGGAGATTAGCATTTTCTTAGGTTGAAATGAGATGCTTACTTACCGTCTACTAAATTACGTTGATTGGTGAACAGTTTTGCATTCATTATATGAATTACAAGCACTTACATTTTGAATAATGATCAACGATTCTTTTGTTTTTAACTTTTTAATACAAATCAGACAAATTCATTATTTACATAGATATGCATATAGAATGACCTGTCAAATTGACATTGACACGTGAGATTTCACGTAAAACCGCCATGTTTTTATTCTCTGTGTTCCCCATAAAATTTACGCTTAATATATAATGTATATTATAGCTAAATAAATTATTAACTAAACTTTAATTAATTTATTAACAAAACGTAATGTGACCTTATTTTATACACAAAATATTCTGAGGAATGATGTCCGAAACATTTAAAAAAGGAGAATGGCGAAACTGGGCCTAACTGTTACAGAAATCATAATATATTTAAAATTCATTATATTATTTTTAGTAATTCTTGGTAAAATATTTACTCCTGATTCTATGGGAAAACAAATCTTTGAAAAAAAAGATAATGTGTTCACTACCGGCATTGTTATTTAGATTTCTATGACTACCGGTCTTATCAAGCAGAGATTGTCAGTGTTGTCAGGAGTAAAAAAGTCGAATATATCGATTAATACGAATGAATGTCTTTAGTTTATTTTTAATTTTATTGAATTCAAATGCTTTATAAATCAGAAGCAAAGCTTAACTTATTTTTAACACATATCTTAATTTATTTAGATCATTCTATAAAATATAAACATTTTTTACTTAATCAATAATAATTATAACATTTTTATTTAGGTAGCTGGCCATTAATAAAATGTCAAATTATTAATCATAATTGTGTCAGTTATGAGTGATTTGTTTATGTTTGTTGTTTGACATTTGAGTGAAGTTTTAGGCCCTTCTCCCATTACGATACGCATAGGCGATTCAATTATCCTGCAAGTCTCGGAGACTAGTTGCCGCGGAGTATCTCACATACATTTTTATGTAGGCTCGCACACTACGCTACTGGTATCCTACACGTCCGCGACTAGTATAGCACTACTCACCGTGTCGGTCGCTTTTGCATCGCGTCTCGACTCTCGCGCGTATGAATCCAGTACTTCTTACTCTTACGTTGGCGTCTTCTATTTCTATAAAAAAGAAAAACTGCAAGAGCTTCTTCGTCACTGGAATTGCTGATTGCTCGACATAACGACGTAACTGTTGTTGCAATAAATAAATGAATTATTATTATTATAACGTCGGTCCACAAAAACGAGGCACAATAATGATGAATTTAGTCATTTTTCAGTCGCATAATATGCGAGCATCGGGTAGCCAGCAAATATCTAAGTAGTATTCTACGCGAGTATCGTAATCTAGAAGTATCGTACCTAATGGCAGAAGGGCCTTAGTAACGTTATATTCAAAATTGATCTTAATCAATATCCCAATATCTCTGCTATCCCATAGAAAAGATCTATAATTATTATATTCATAGAGTCTGTATATTTTTATCTATTTAATCACCCATAAATCATCAGTGTAACGATCAGGCCCAGAGTCCTATGGGAGTTTGCCATTCTCCTTTAATGCAACGGTATCCTTTAGATAAGCAAATAATTTAAATACGAATTATGCATCGCTGAAATTATGTTATTTTAACGTAATTCAGTACCGTTATTGGCTTAGCCACCGTTTCGTTGTAACTGTTATTTCGTTATAACTACAGTTGTAAATATAATCTGTGCTCGGATAATTGTGGGATGTTTACGAGTCTGTGGTCCATTAGGCTTATCTTACGATTTTTACACTTTATAGTTAAAACCAAAGATATGTAGCTTACGTGCGATCTATGCTCTTTGATTTTGTGTTGTTTATTTACCATTTAGTACCAATAAAGATATATTTAGAAATTATTTGCATCCATTTTGCAATTATAGAAAACTGTAGGTTACTGGAGATATAAAGAAGAATGTCTTCTCATAAGTCATGTTGTCTGGGAATGCGTAATTGCATCCAATTTAAAACGCTCAACCACTTTGACGTGATTGATACACAATTTCTTTCATAAAAATATATTTTCATTCATAAAATACCACCTACCTGTAAATTTATAGAACTTTGAAGTTTTAATTTCATGACAAAGTATTTCGCGGCAATTAACTGTATTAATACTAGAAAAATGATACTTATTAAAATTAAATTTACCACATACATGAAAATATATCACGGATAAATCAGTGTATATTACTCACATGCCCAAATTACCTACATTACTTGCAAAAACAATTTCCTTTCAATTTTTTATAAACAATGGCGTAGATAATGAAGTGACGTAAAGGCTCTATGGTCCTAGCACACAAACAAAAACAAATTTAAATAAAGCCTATGAACATTTGATCACAAAAAAGGTTCACATTTTTGTCACTTTGCGATCTGGGAGTTACCTACCATATTTTTTTAGCAGATTAATGAATAGGTATATTCTCTTTTGTTAAGTTGTAATGAATAAGTATTTACATAATATTTAATTCTAACCTAAAATTTCTTATTTTTCAGGTAAGCTTTCTAAAACAAGAGGTTTAAACTAGCTATGTACAAGAATTCATATTATAATTGTGGTAAGTCATTATAAACATTAAAACGAAAGACTTTATCTATTATTTACAGACAACAAAGCGGTATCTACATTATCATTGCTTATCACAATGATGTAAAAAAATCGTCACTACAAGTACTTCCAAATTTTACCTTAAATTCGGCTAGATAGAGCTTAAAATGCAATGTGTTCATGGAAAAAAGAATTAAAAGTCATTAAAAGGGTCATTAGGCCCAGGTTTCTGATATCTTAATTTTGTTTATGAGTTCACGCCTTAGGGCTTAGAAGATTGTGGTTTGAACTCAGTTCAAGGTTTCGACACCTTAATGGGCTTAGAAGTGCTTTTGGAAGAAATGTGTTATTTATTTGTGGAAACAGTGATGTTATTTTATTTGTATGGTCATATTTCTGATTTTATGGCTTAAGTGCCCTTACGCACTAGCGGTTAACCGCCCCCGCGGTTAACCGCTAGTGCGTAAGGGCACTAACTGTGGGAAATCAAATGAGCACTTAAGCTTATCGAATTAGCATAAAAGTATTTTTGCAAAATAAATTTTTGTACACTTTTGTATGTCTGTTTTTTAAATATTTGAATTGATTTATAGATAAGTACATATAACTATGTATAGCATTTGATTTTCATTTATAGGTATTTTCGTTCCTTATACATCGTACCGATATCAGTAATTTTATTAAATACCTCTAACCGCATGATAAATAATATCATAGGTATAAGTTTGACTTTTTATCATCCTATAAAACAATTAAAGCTTTTACCAATATTAAAGCGTCCATTAGTATGAAATAGTTTGTGAAAGTATCGAATCGTGATGTATCGATATTCATAATCGACTCAGGCGCAATCCGAGTAGGTACTTACTTTCTTTTCGCGCGTTAATTATCACTGATTTGTATCGGATATTGTAATAAATGGTCTATGTACTGTGTATTGGATACATGCTATTATTTGTGTATCTGTGATCTTAACTCTACTGTGGTACCATTAAACTTACCTGTGTGAGTGTGTATGTAATCTTTGGTAGTAAAGCATTTCTTTCTTCAAATACTTTGTTTTTGTTGCTCGTTTTTTTTTTTTGATATTTTTAGGAAAAACGGTGTTGCAGTTTACATACTGACATATATTAGTACTGGAAATAACTAAATATTTCTTCATTAATTCCATCAATTATGATTAAACTCGATACTTATCAGCTATTTACCTCATATGCCTACATCATTTTAGACTATTACACATTATAAAAAAACGTCTTAATATAGAGTATAGACTATCACGCTATCAGACAAAGCATCTATTTTGACAATATAGCGGACGATAAATCTCAATGGAGCGCTTTCTTTCAAGAACATTAATCAATTGAATGAAATTGAAAGCGACGACGGGCCATTATTTATTCAATATTGACCACGTGTTATTTCTGCGAAGTTGACTTGATGTTAATGGACTGTTGACCGAATCACATGGTTCTATGATCTAGAGCAAATAGAATATGGATGCATTAGTTGTTTTCTAGAGATAGTTCCTCAGATTTTTTCATAAGAATCAAATTAATCAATAATGATTCACGAATCACACTTAATGATTCTATAAAAAATGAAAGCCGTCTTTAACGCCTTGTTCGCAAATTATGCAAACAATTAAAAAAAAAACATTTTTTTTGAACATGCATTTTTTCTGATTATTGGGTTTAGATCAACAAGGATTGACAGTTGATTAAAAATAATCTGATAGACCACACTAACATTATTTATCTATTATCTTGACATGAAGCTGTTGGTCCAAAATATGATAGGATATATTAAAATTTGAAGGCAATGCTAAAATTCAAAACGAGACCAGCACTATTTAAAGATGCAAAAAACTACAAGAATATACGTAGTAGGTATCTCTACAATCCCCACAAAAAGATTCCAATTCCAGGGGAGTATTAGAATGAGAAACGTGACCAATCCATTGCTTGTGAGATATCTCACTCGCATTGTAATCATCTTGTACGTTTAACGATTTCACTAGACACGCCTCCGATTACTGATGACGTACCGATTTATAGAATAACCTGGTTTTGTTTACAGATCAGCTCTCTAGTGAATAGACTAATAAATAAAATGTTTGAGATATGATGAAGGGGGATAGTTGAGTGATAATAGAAAATTGAATGAATTATTTTCTTAAATGGAACTTCTAATCGTAAGGGAAATGTTGCAAGTGATGAAACAAGGTATATCTGACCGACTTTCAGGTCTGGATGGATCTATAGTGGAAAGTGGTTGATGTTCTTCCACTACAATTAGAGAGATGAACGTTTAACGATTACCATAATACAGCAAGTTAAACGGGACAGGGAATTATTTTTGTTACAGACCATAAATTCTATCAGTAAAAATGATCAAGCCGAATCCTTGAGAAATAAGCTTTGTGACTACCTAGATAAAATACAGGCATCTTTAGAACTTTCTAGACCAAAGTATCAGATCGCAACGCAGATTGACAAGCAGACAGAAAAACATCGAGATGCCGTGTCGATCGAGATACAGTGAAAGTAAAGGCATACATAATAGAATTCCTGACATATTTCGGTTTGATAAGATTTATGTATGCTATTGTCTACGGAGAAAACGGTAACTGTGGTACCTACGGCGTTTCTCTTTGATTAGAATGTAAATTCATTAAGAGCTTTCATGTGAACTTGGGGCAGGAATCAAATGTATACGCGCGAGTTGTTAACAAAATTTCATATTATGGGAAATTGAAAGTGTTAGCTCAAGTATTAAACCCGTTATATGTAATATGCTGGCTGTAAATAAATAATCTAATGTTGATTTCAGATTTTGCGCAAAAATTCAGAAAACAAGGGTTACGTAGCACAACAAAGATACTACAATTAAAAAAAGATAAATCACAAATATGTCATCTCTATACAAAACTATCATTAGTTCTCAAAACAATTTAAAACTTCACCATCATAACACAATGAAACTATTCACGAACAATAAAAACAACCCATTTAGTACCAATTATTATTAGCAGCTAAAACCTTGGTATATAGATGGGCATTGTGCTCCAACCATCATAGACACATATTATTTACAAACAATAACACACACAACAACTGACAAAAATACACAGAAGACACAGAATATCACCTTAATATCTAGCCTAGACTCTTTGTATCGGCTACTGTTTTAAAAGATCTAGGACAATGTATAGATAACATCGTAATGGAACTTGTACTCGTACATGTCACTATAAAGAGCTTTTATGATCGTTTTGGGCCCGCGGCTTCGCTTGCAAGTCGGTAGCGATAAAACTGAAAATCAAGCAGGCAAATTGTTATTTGTAAAATTTATCTAGTTTCCATAGATACATTTTTATGACGGTACTTGTTAAAACGATGCATCTAAAGATATATTGATGTCTTTGGATAATCTATACTACTTAATATAATAAAGCTGAAGAGTTTGTTTGTTTGTTTGAACGCGCTAATCTCGGGAATTACTGGTCCGATTTGAAAAATTCTTTCGGTGTTAGATAGCTCATTTATCGAGGAGGGCTATAGGCTATATATCATCACGCTACGACTAACGGGAGAGAAGTCACGCGGGTGAAACCGCGCGGAGCAGCTAGTTTATAATATGATGCTAGAAAGATTGACCTGTTGATAAAGAAATGGTTCAATTCCTTTAAAACTAGAAATAGAATTATCTTAATATTCATTTGTAAGATATGTATATGAATAAGTAAATAATATGTAATATGGTTTTAACTCAGTACACTTGTAGGTACGTTTGCTGGTCTGTTATATTAAATTAATATAAACAAAACTGTATTAAATTTGTTATTTATAAAATTTAAGCATTATAGTGCTTCAATGAGGTCATTAATGTACTTGACTAATTAATGTTCTAAGAAATGAAATGCAAAGACGTCATCCTCATTATTTGTTATTTTAATATATTTCACTTACCTACTTACTTTAACTGTATACTTAATATTTATTATTTTTTTAGCATTAACTAACTTTTAAATTAAATTACACTGCTAGACTTTTTCTCTGACTAAAGTTAGTTTGTTATGTTTTTACCTGCAGATGAAAAACAGCTTAAAAAATTAAATGGTATCACCTAATAACTTAAGAAATTAACAATTCTCCATAGATACTGCTTTCCGAATCGGTGGTAAATGATAAAAATATGTATTGACGTTTCAAAAGTGCTTCTCGAAGAAGTCTAATTGAATAAATAAATGTTTGAGTTTGAGTTTTGAGTTTGAATTCGAATACAACTTGTAAATATCCTTAAAAAGGAAATAAACGAGCTGTTAGCAAGATTATTTTGATTTATATAATTGCATGATTCGCAGAGTTAAACTTATAATTACAGTAATTATTATAAATTTAACGACTTGCAAGGTTAGGAGCATAATTATGCAATGAGTTTTTTGCATATAAATGTTTTAATTGAGTGCCCTCGAATTATGTATTTAAATAAAAACTTCATGTGAAAAAACATCAACTGTTACTTCGTCACATATAAATTTTATAAAATCTTCTTATCATTATTTGAGAGTTCTATAAAAATTAGTAAAAAAGGGCGGGCAATTTTCCCGCGCTATTTTGACATGCAGTTTTTTTTTCTATGACATAAAGCTGTCTATTCACAACCCGATTGTAATCTGTATGATCACTTTCATTTGCGTCTAGTAGATACAGTCACGACGTGGAAAAGTTGTTTCGGGGATTTATGGAGGACCGTGAGTGACAGTCGTGGCGTTGGTGGTCGAGATAAATATTTATTTTTATGGCATAAGATATATGGTAACGTAATATATTATATTTTGATGTATAAAGCCTTAAGTATCTACAGGTATAAGGTTGGATATCAATTTATATCATTTTATTTGCGGAAATTTGTTTTATATTTTTAAACGAATTAATACAAAAAGAATGTTAATGTTAAACAATAGTGTATTTTATATAAATGGCCTCCTTTTTTGTTTATTTCAACAAATCTAACAAAAAAATCGCAACAGCTCTTTATATTCATTCACACATTTTTTCTATTTTTTTCTTTTGTGCCAGCCCTATTTCCTCGACAGCCCTACAAAACAAGGAGCTACATCCCTTTCTGGAATGTTCTACATTCAGAAGTAACATTCCGTGTCCTAACGCTACTTAATGACGCAAAAACTAGACAGCTACGTTACGCAAATGTACCGCTTTTAGAAACTGAGCTTAAAATAGTAAACATATTTGTAATGTAATTATAGTTATAAGTTTATTTGCATTTAAAATGATGTGTGTCATGTGTGTTTGATTAAATAAAGTTCAAGCTGCTGCATACAGATTCTTACGATATAATCTGTGTATGTATTTAACAGTTATATTTACTTTAATAAATAGTTGATTAATTTTTAAACGAACAATAAACTAAAATATTTGTATAAATTCTGTACGCTGAAAATCCTTTATAACTCAGGCCCCGGAATCACAGACACAATAGAAAATCTATTGTGTCGTGGACCGATCGGGCCGCTTGGGGCTCAATGGGTTAAAAACCAAACAAATCGCGTTAAGATGCCTTGAAATACATAAATCACTAAACTTCAAGAAAGTAGGTAGGTACCTACTAGATAGTTTTATTTACTTATATTTTACTTGAACTTATTAGTACATAGGAAAATAAAACAGTTACTAACTCTAATTAGAACTAACCGTTGGATCCCAATAAGGCTCTTGTTCTTGCCATGGTAGCTTTTAACGACCATCCGTCATTATGTTTTAAGAAGTGCATCTTAGTTTAAGTATACTTGATTCATAGAAGACTATAATTTATTTTTATCCTTTTTTTTTTGAAAAAAATTAAAATTTCAAAACACACATAGATATGTAATGAATACCTACTAAAAATAGGCCATCATAATCATATAAACAACATAATACTATAAGGATATAATCCGACAACTTGGAACATTTTAATAAAGAACTCGTGTATCATTAAAAATAAAATAATAAATTAATAGCCAATTTGTAATCCATACTAATATTATAAATGCGAAAGTAACTCTGTCTGTCTGTCTGTCTGTTACTCAATCACGCCTAAACTACTGAACCAATTTTCATGAAATTTGGTATGGAGATATTTTGATACCCGAGAAAGGACATAGGCTACTTTTTATCCCGGGAAAATGACACAATATCGGAAATCCCACGGGAGCGGGAACTATGCGGGTTTTTCTTTGGCTGCGCGGGCGAAGCCGCGGGCGGAAACTAGTAAAAAATAAACGTGTATTATAATATTATCTATCTATAAAACAAATCAAATGTTTTAAAACTACATATTATTTAATTTGTAACAACTATATCTAAATAGGGTAAACGCTAATTGTATGATATATTTCATACCCAATTATAGTAGTTAACTTAGTTACTAATTAATTTTTATATATAAAGACCGAGGACAGATTTTTTTTATTAACCTTGCTTTTTACGAAATAAAATGTTTAATTAACACTTTATATAGAACTAGCTGAGCCCCGCGGTTTCACCCGCGTGGCTCAGCTCCCGTTGGTCTTAGCCTATAGCTTTCCTCGATAAATGAACTATCTAACACCGAAAGAATTCGAATCGGAACAGTAGTTCCCGAGATTTGCGCGTTCAAACAAACAAACAAACAAACTCTTCAGCTTTATAATATTAGTATAGATGTATATACCTTACGCAATTATCTTGCGTGTACCTCGTTTAAATGTGTTTCTATATAGCCCAGGAAAACGTATTTTACTCAAAATTTTAAATAAGCAGTTCCTCTTGATTACATATTTAAATAAATTCAAAAATTTACATTTATAATAAGTAGAAACTTCAAGTAAAGTACTGACAACCTACATTGTACAAATATGTTAGGGATGTTTGCTTTTCAACTGAACTCTGCTTGTAAAGTTTAAACTGTATGATAGAATTGTATAATATACAATGCTCTGTGTGTATGAGAACTATGGCTTGTACATTTCTATTATGTTATTATAACGGGTGATGTAAAGATTTATTTGTTTCATCATAATATGCGTATGAGTTTCACTTTTATCACCAATAAGACAGCGAATTGTCTATTATAAATATTTAAGTTTACTGTGATCAACGGTTTTTAAGATTTAATTAACCCGTTGTATGGTTTTAAAAGGCATTAAATTGTATATAAACAAATACAATTTTAGAATCAACAGACTCAAGGGTTAATCCAATATCTGGCATTAATGCATATAATAAATAAATAAACATTCTCAAATATATAATTAGAACCTAGAATTGTTACCTTACAATAGCCTCTATATTTAACTATTACACATTGAAACAATATTCTCACAAATATTCTAAATAGTCAATCAATAGAAAACCGATTTCCCAGCAATGTATTCCTCCACGATCTATTACTCGCTCCGACCGCTAGCAAAAATAATGGGTATTACATCCAATCACTTCCTGTGAAATAAATTAAAACATTGTACGTGTAATAAGTGACTCCAATGGTGCTGTTAATGTCTGCTCCATTATTTATTTACGATTTCCAATATATATACAATGTATGTACGTACACCTGAAAAACAGCTGACGCTATCTATGTTCGTGGCTCAAACTGAATTTAACGTTGTAAAAATTTCCAGAATATTCTCAAATCGTGGCATAGGTTTTTTATAGTTTATCTACTCAATTAGAGATGTACCATTAAAATAAACAATAGTTAAAAATCTAATATGCGATATAATATACAAACGATCTGTAACTTAAAACAGTTTGAAACGATATTTGTTAATGCAAATTTTCTTAAGTGAAATAAATAAAATCCGAAAAGTTTGCAGTTCTATATAGGTAAATAATTGAAAAGAATTTGTAATCTTCAGTGAAGAATTTGTCTTTGTTACCAAAAGAAGATTCTTCACAAAGTTATATTTATATGAATTGTAACCTTAAGTTATTTAAAAGTAATTCTTTATCTATAATAATCGGAAGCGTAATAACCCTAGTAATAAAATCGACGGAGAGAAAAGGCGCCGCTTTTTGATAACAAAAGTAAACATTGTGAGGTTTTAGTATCAGTATTCAAATATGGTTTTATTATTTCCGATATTCATATAAACAAACTTCACAATGTATAATTTTATAATATGAGACGAAGACAAACCATATCAATAAACTTTCTCATTTATAATAACTAGCGCTCCGCCCCGGCTTCGCCCGTGGAACATATTTACGTTTTCTCTACATAAGAACCATCCTCGTGCTTCAAGGAATATAATAAAAAAAAGAATTATCGAGATTGGTCCACTTATTCACGCGTGATGCCGTGACCAAGGAAAACGAGATTTAACCTTTTCACATAGAAACTTTTTCACGCCTATAGCGATGGAGTGATTTGAGAAAATTTCACATATAGTTTTCTTTTCTCGCCAACTTTTCATCACACGAGCAAAATTGGAATGTGAATTTTCGCACGATGCTTTGAAGTAAGAAAGATGAAGTTCGTGTTAAAAATTAAATATAAAAGTAACTAGCTTTCTTTCACTTTAATTCAATTATTTCCTCTATAAATTTTTAGCTTATGAATCAATTGTCATAGCATTTTTTAAGGCTTAGGAGATTACTTCTAAGGTTCAAGATCATAAATTAAGGTGTTAACAAGTTATTCAGTTATCTTCTGATTTATAGAGAAAACTTCCTAACGCTATCCGTGAAATTGGAATTTATTGCTTTAATAAAGCAATTATTGGAATCATTATTATTTATAGGTAACTGTTGTACACCATTATATTATTAAATTATTGTTGAAACTCGTAAAATTTGAACTTAGGTTTTACATACATATAAGTGAGAACGTAGTGGTAAGGAATAGTGCTCATAACTTGTCTTTACTTATATCCTCTATTCCATTCCAAATAATGCATTTTATTCTAAGTATTTGATTATAACTAATAATTAATAATCGAATTTTTGATTCGCTGTTCATCGGTTTTATCAAATGTACTTAAATAAACATTGTCTTACTGCATAATATATAATATGCAACAATAAATAAACGATCAGAAATATAGCTGTTTTACCCCATTTTAGCCGTCAACACGCCAATTTGACGCGGTCGATAGTTAATTATGAAATTATTCTCACTGAGCTATCAATATTCTAAATTAACTTTTATTTCATGTTACTGATATGAAGCGCGAAGGATGTGCTTAATAAATGAAATATACATAAAAATTATAATATTAACGAGAATTTTTATTAATAGTTACTCAGACATTGAGGAATTTAATTTAAGACAAATTGGGAGGATTTGATTTATATTTTTCAAGTATGTTTATTACATTAGCCGGCGGCAATATCTTCATCCGCGTCAAAGATAATTTATTTATTACAACTATGTTTATCGAAGATTATCTGAAACATCAGTATAATTTATATATAGATAAATAATACATTTGTTATGGAAAACAATCATAAAAAATATATACAAGGTAATTAGTATTAGGCCCAAATGTTAACTTTAATAGCGACAATTTACATATTTAAACTGACTTCCAAAATAATCGACTAGGTACTAGTTCCAACTATAACGGTTCAAAAGCGTCTGAGGTCTAGTGCAACAAATAATCAATGATTTTGTTAGATATGTATGATCTTTTAACTTTTCTCTTCATTGCTCAAATACCATCGCGTATAACAATCCAGTTGTACTCTCAAACAAATTGCTTATGTAACAAATAAAATGAAATCATTGCATGTAAATAGGCCGCGAATCTATTGCAATGCCATTTTGATCAACATAGTTATGGGCAGCAATTTGCGACGTCACATGCAAATCGCTATATTGTTTTGACCTTCCCGTGTGTAATTTATGAATATAATGATGGGTTATTTTTTATATTAAAGCGATCTTGTATCGTTGTTTGTGTGATGTGATTTTCCACAACATTTTACTAACTTTATCTATTATTATTTTAATTTCTTACTTATTTGACAGCTCCGTCCGTTTAAGTTTAAACAACTGAAAATTAAAGTAAAGAGTTTATTTACTAGCACACGTTAAAATGTGGCTAATTAGCTACATTTGCTCCAGTTGTCTCTTTTTCGCTCACGATAGTTGAATCATGTCATCTTACTTTGACTAATCGTGTGTGTGTTAGTGTGCCGTTTATGAAGATCGAATGTTGTGTACGTATCCTTGAATTACAACTGCGCAAATCAAAATCTGTAAAAAAATATATTTGCCCATTAAACGCGAATAAGAAGTGATAAATCAGACAAATAAATCATTTGTAAAACAGCCTGCAGCGTAATTGGCATGAATTGGTGCCATCATGGTCAATAAAACAACATTTCCAATCATTTTATATTCTTTGTATCTACTAGGTATCTGTATCTACGTATATACCTCATACAATACCTACCACCTACGTGTAGTTTAAACTTTAAGCTTGGAACTGAAGAGTCTTGAATTAGGCTCATTATTTAGGCTATCAATTCACTAACTGCTTTAATCACACTATGCTCGTTTCATTATAATATGTACATTGCATATAACCCAGTAAACTAAAAAATGGTCCTTTACCAAACAGGTTTCACAAATGCTTTCAAATTGTAAATAATCCTTTATACTTGTGTAATCGTAGTAATTATTTTGACACTTTACGATGCGCGTGGGCAGAAATGTTCGAATTAAGGATGCTTTGAACGGGATATGTGACATGGTATTTGAAGCACTCCATTTGATGCTATTTACGATAAAGTGTAGATAATATGGGCATTTATTCGAATTGACCTAATTTTGTTGTGTCAATTCATCTAACGGTGCATTTACATCAAACGAGCGAATTCTCATTCTAAACCGACATATCAAATTATTATTTTGTAAACAGGCGTAAATCATTATTTCGTTGTTGCGTTCGAGTTTTCGTTTAGGTACACTAAAAGATCACGAAATAATGCTCTTGCTCTAGCTCTATGTTCGTTTGATGTAAATGCACCGTAATATAGTGTTCCGGATTTATATGTATCTTATTGAAACCATAGTTGCGGATAAAATTAAAATCATAGACCATTTGGAATGCTATTTACTCTGACGTTATGTACATCGAGACAGTTCGAGGCTTATAAAGTGACAGTGTCAAGCCAAGCTGCAGCTTAAGTTAGCAAATAGATCAAAGTCAGACAACCAACAAATCCCGTATTGGAAGGAGATCTAGATATTTATATATAACTAAATGAAAGGTAAAGAAAAGGCATATTAAATGATGAATATTACTTACTAGCTAGGTACTTCATCTCCCTACAATGTATGACATAATACATGAGCATAGGTACTACTCAGCCACCATTTATCTACACATTTTATAAAACAAAGTCATTCCGCCGTGTCTGTCTGTTCGCGATAAACTGACAATGCACAGCACCGCTTTTCATTCAGTTTTTTGTTCACTTATAGATAACATGGTTCTCGAAGAATATTTTAACATACAATTTGTAAAATTTAAGACAGCGCGAGCGAAGCAGCGGGCAGACAGCTAATATAATATAAAAATAATCTTCCACTAGTACCAAAATCTTGACTGGACTACAAATAACGCAAAAGCGAATTAAAATCACACTTCACAGTATTGTTAAAAACACTAAAAATGTCCATTCATCGAGTATATTCCCTGAATTGCGAGTGTATCACCGTTCTATTGTTTGATATCGCAAATCTTGATATGGTACTGGGAACTCACACAATGTAAGTACGTGATTACTGCGAATTCTATTTAAACTGTATTATTGATTTCTGTTTGCTTTTTGGTAATGGTTTATTGAATACTAGCTATCGAGTGCGGCTTCACTCGCTTTATCGAGAACCACTATCGCAAAATGCGCGGCAACGTTTAAAAAAATCTTCTCGGGTATCGACTTTGTTTTATAACATGTATGTTAAGTTTGTTTAATAAGTTCCTCCTCCAAACTGAAAAAAAAAAATGTTTTTATGTATGTGCTAAGAAATATACTGTATCTTGCAGAAAATTTGTGGTAATAATATGCCATCATATTTATTAACATCAGTTCAAATTTTAATAAACAAAATCGAATCAATATAACTATTATTGCAAACGTCAAAATAATTAAGAAATGTCAAAGTACCGTTCCGCCATTTTAAATATGAGATTCATGGACTTCAAAATACAGTTAATCTTTATTTCAATTTAAATACAAATAAACCTAATCATGGCATCGAATTAGAGAAAGTGGGTTTTTTATAATGGCAACTTAATGAAATGGCAAAAGAATTGAGCGTGTATCGTATTTTTCTGCATTCGTTTTTTGTTGAAGTTTTTTCGCCAATAAATTGACTATGATAGCGTTTTTTGCAACGACCGCGTAAATTATCTTTGATGTGGGATATAATGAATTTTTTCGGTTATTATTAAGTTATTGATGGACAGCTTTTAAATGGGATTCGACTGAAGTATTAGCTGTAACTTCAATTCAAGCCTGTGCAAGCAAATAATATTCATATTAAACAGTCAAATGCAGCCTGTACATTGTACATTGTACAACCAAGGAGAAAGGTGCATTAAACATACCTTTAGTTTTTTTATAATATTGCATTTATATGTAAAACGTAATGTATCTGGTGCCTTATAATCTTCAGCCACGAAAAAAAAAACATTATGCTATACTATATGTATATACGGGTAACCTATCAGATTGAAAATCATTGAACCAAATAGAAAAAAGGAACACCTAAATCTATCCATAATTTAGTGAGCCATTAAGAATAAATTTCTTCTTGTTTTGAATATCTTAACGAAGGGTTCCGATATTAGTTTTGGTCATTAAACAATGATTTATGACTAGTGGTGTTCTACCAACAAATTACTCCATAGAGTAATTTATTAGACGAATTCCTTGATAGCATCTTTAATGTTTATGTTTCATCCTAAATTACTGATGTTACAATTTAAAAGCATGAATGTTGATGTATTGAGTTGTTAATGTCTTTTTTAGAGCTTTATCTCCATAGATGTTATGATGCTTAAGTATCTTTATAAATAAATTGTTTGAGATTTAAATACATAAGCAATCACCATTAAATATTAGAATTAAGTTATTAATACCGCAGTTGAAGTGTCATGATTAAGAAATCATTGACAAAGATCATTACGCTCATATTCATCAATTGATCATTATAATAGATTAAAAACGCTTTGAATTGAGCCTTCCGTACATTTTGGAATGTAGGTAATGTATGTAATGTATCTGTTTATACTGAAATTATTTCCCATTTAATTGAAGAATCATATCGCAGTATTGCCTCAGTCGTTCTTGCATAATTTGCATTAGTAATGATTGTAATTTCATTCAACATCAATAACTGGATCGTATAGTACATCGGATTTCATTGAAGAATGCCAACACATCACAATATTGGCGCCTGTGACTCATATACCCTTTATTAGCTTATATACAATGGACATTGCCCCATGACCGTGTGACGTAATGCTATATTCATCATATACATTTATGGAATTATCACCAAAATACGTGGTAATAATGCACGATCATATAAAACGTCCACGCAAAATAGAATACACATGGTAATATTGCATGATCATGATGTGTTTCATCCACGTAAATTTATAGAATTCACTGGCCTATGACCACCTTCGCAATGACTTCAAAGTTGTTATAAAAAAAATGTGTGATGCATAGATATGGGTCTTAATGTTAAGGGTAGGTATTTTACGTTAAGAAAGGGGGATAGACTTATAAAGGGAGAAATTCATAGTTACGGAGTTAAAACACGAAATAGCAATACTTTCTAGGCAATGGTGTGATATCATTTCTATATTATTGCAATAAAAAGCCACAATACTGGGCTGAATAAAACCTCATGCTGCTTTTTTATTTACGTGCCGATTATTGCTAATGAAGTGCAACATAAAATGTTTATTTTATTGCCCTTTTACTGGGATGTGAATTAAAAGCGATATAAGTTTTACACAATATTGTATTGGGTGGTTTCTTTTCGCGTAAAAACAACAAAACTTTGGGTTTAATGATATTCAGTTACTCTTTTAAAAGTTAACAAATCTTATATCTCATATTATGATAATCGTTTGAGAAGATCTTGTTTTTACCGAATTTATATAAATGCATTGATTTGTTTTAATATCTGTAATGTATCCTGTACTCACATATAACTCTAACCAAAGTTCGAATATTTGTATTTTATCTTCTTTCATTCGCTCACATTCATTTATTTATAAACAAATCACTATTATGATACCTAATATAATACTTTAACATAACCTTTTCACGTAATCTTCGATTAAAAAAAATAAGGAAACAACACAATTGCCTAGAAATTTGTGTCCACCTCTGACAGTACAGATACAATTGAAAGAAAATGGTCTAGAATTAGACAAAACTAAAAAACAGGGTCAACAGACAGTAGTTAAGCCCCCGGGTGTGTTCCACTTGACGTACTGATTACATACCAGAACTTGTAAGTATGTATTGCCAAACGAATTGAATAGTCGGTTCCTGTGATTATATTGTGATAGAGAAAATGGCTAAAGTTCATATAAATCTAGCTGGTTACGTAACTTCAACTCCTAAGTTATATTTTTTCCCATTTTTGCAACACTTTTCACTGATGGTCTGCTCAAAATGGCCATGGAGTTGTGTATAAGCCTTTAGCTTTCCTCGGAAAATAGCAAGACTAAAAAAACCCTTCAGGATTAGGAGAAGTAAATGTTAATGGAATATATTCTGCATTTTTTTTACATTAACTTGTGAGGCATGTCAGTAACAAAAATTACTGTTATTTTTCCTTAATTTTACTGGCATATAAAACAATAAATAGTTTTCTACAGCCTTAAGACATAAATAAAGCCATAAGCTTCAAGAACATTCCAGAATCATCGAGAATTTAAATTACTAAATTACACAAGTTATTCATTTAGTATTCACTCATGTTTGCCCAGGTGAGGCGCTTACACCCTCTCTACCTAATGCATTATCCTTGTAAAGGAATTTCGTATCACTAGCCTGAGTGATTAGGTTTACAATCCTTTGTATATATTTTGTTTTGTATGTTATTTAGACAACAGGTTAACGGGAGACGAGACATGATCGCTTATCGAGTTTTGTTATTTTAGTCTGCTTTTACGTATATTTCTGTATGTTTTTGTTTTATTTCAATGTAACTGTTGTCTGCGATTTTAGCGTCTAAGTTTACATCTAAAAAAGAAAGTCTCAGTGTCTAGAATTACTTTCAAAGTGGACAAAGAGTTAAATTGCCTTCCAAATTAAGAAATATTAATAAAGTTTACTTACTCGAGTGTAAGTAAGTAAGTAAATATTAATAGCCAAAACCATTTCTATTTTATTGGTAGCTTCGTTGCTTAGCAACCACATGGCCCTATAAAAACAATACAAACTCTTGTACTATTTATAATATACATTAAATCTAAATATAACATACGAATAGTTCACCATATTTAGAGTAACGATTGAACACAGGAATTTTGAACACCAGAAATAACTTCAAAGATCATAATTAAGTATGATTAATATCTCAGCATTAACAGTTATGCGTCGGAGATATTTCTTTAAGAAAATAAAAATTAGTTTGACAAAACGATCTCTAAATCACGATGTACAGTCAGTTACAAAAGTGTATTAAAAATTAGAAAAAAAAATTAAGCTAATGCTCCAGTTACCATAATAATATGTGTATAATATAATAGATATAATCCGAAAAATACCATGCCTTATTATTTTTAACCGACTTCAAAAAAAGGAGGAGGTTCTCAATTCGACGGTATTTTTTTTTTTTTTTTGTATATTTGTTACACGATTACTCCGGCAATTATAAACCGATTTGAATAATTCTTTTTTTATTTGGTAGGTCATACGTCAGAGGTGGTCCCATTGTCACCAGGTCAGGATCTGATGATGGGATCCTGGGGAAATCGAGGGAAACCCTCAAATTTTGTAGGCATATACACTGTTTATCAGAAATTATCTTAATCTATGCAGATTTTTGCATCTAATGGTCACCATCTGATGTTGCTGAGCTGATGATGAAGCTGATGATGAATGGTTTAGGAGTATGGGATCTCTGTAACAAAATTATGTAATACCATCGAATTTTAATGTGTTTGAGTCTTAGGGCTTCCGCACACGGGCCACCGGCCACCGGCCACGAAACGCCGCCACCGGCATATTTCCTGCACTTTTCATACATTTTATATGGACTCGCCGCACACGGTTTACGCCTGTGGCGGCCACACGCTACACGCTTCTAGCTTCTCGTGGCGGCGTTTGTAGCCACACGAGCCACGGGCCACAGCCGTGGCCCGTGGCTCGTGTGCGGCGACGGTAATTCATAAGGACTCCGATCCTATGTGGTATTCAGGGTCTGATGATGGAGACGGTAAATAGCCATGGGAACTCTGTAATAAAATAAAGCAATTCCGCCGTGTTTGTGCTCATTTGATTCGTCTCGACTAGGAGCTTCATGCTAGTCGATTTTTAACCAACATCAAAAAAGGAGGGTTTTTGATTCGACAGTATGTTTTCTTTTTGTATGTTTGATACGCGATCATTCCGCCAATTTTGACAATCGTACATTTTGTTTGTCCACGGCACCTAGGATACACGGATACGATAAACATTTTTAGAGTTGGGCTGTGAGTGTGAGCGTTTATTTATGACCGTTAATTTTTAGAAAAAAAAACAAAAACCGACTTCAAGACTATACCTATACACACAAACTTTCCACTTAAAAATTAAAAATAAAGTTAATTTTTAGAAAAAAAACAAAAACCGACTTCAAGACTATACCTATACTATATGTACAAATTTAAACTGAAAAGTAGAAAATAATATTAAATAATAATAATGATATTAATTTTTTATATTAATTACTTTAAACTTTCAACGAAAAGGTTTCCTAAGTTATTTTTGAAGTCGGTGCCAACCAAAACAAAAATATCCTTAATAAAAAAATAATAACCTAATAATTAATTACACTATTTATTATATTAATTACCTTAACTTTTACTAGAGAACAGAAAATCGCACGTAAGCTTACTTATAAATTGCAAAGAAGCGCATCAAAATTTTTATGCACAACCGTCAACGATGTCTGCCCTTGCGCGCAGCCGCGTCGTGCCGCCGTACATTCCATTTGTTGCTGCCTTTGCATCAATTAAACTGTTCTTGGGCGGCACCGACTTCAAAAATAACTTAGGAAACCTTTTCGTTGAAAGTTTAAAGTAATTAATATAAAAAATTAATATCATTATTATTATTTAATATTATTTTCTACTTTTCAGTTTAAATTTGTACATATAGTATAGGTATAGTCTTGAAGTCGGTTTTTGTTTTTTTTCTAAAAATTAACTTTATACAAACACACATTTCGTATGAATATTTCAGTATGGCACATTTAAAATGTGTTTTTTTTTCTTTTGTTTAATATTTTTTGCCATTTTAAAACTTCTCTTTAACCCCACATTCTAGTAAAATTAACTTCAAAAATAAAAAGAACGTCAAAGTTCAAAAACTGCAAATTCAAATCAGCTGTTTGCTGCACGCGCCTGTACTGTAACAGGTTCAAGTTATATATAGCCGTGTTTTGTACTTTTTACACGTCTGCGGCTCACTTATTTCAGTCTGCAGATGCACTAGGTTATTATACCTATACATTCCACGTACTTTGAATATGCAAGATTGCATAAATTAATTGATTTCGTTTGCGGATTTTTTTATCGATACATACTTGAAATGTTTGATTATGACAAATCTTGATATTTTACTCGTGTAATTTTAATTGGTGAACTTACGCGTTCAGTTTCTATTTAGTAATAGGATAAAATCATTATATTATAGCCTCTAGTATTTATAACTTGTATCAAATGTTAATCAATTATTATTTATTTTGTTTCAGGTAATACACATTTTAAATACTCCAAAAGATTTACTTTACAGAAAGACTAAACTAAAGGTTGAAGCACAGACTAATAATAATATACTACGTATACAACAGACGGTTCACTCCATACAAAAAAAGTTGCACTATGAATTTGCGCAATTAAAGCGCCAGTGGGGAAAAAACGTACTACATGTTCGATTATATCTCTTGGTCTTTTGCTTTTAACACACTAGATGGCACGTTAAACACAGACTTGAAGTTCTTTTACTTCCAGAGCCACTAGATGGCACTAATGTAAATATATGTACACGTACCTTTTATTTTCAAGTCTGTGGCGTCAAGTGTCAATCAACATAATAATAAAAATAAATACCTACTCGGATTTTTAAATAAACAAAGTAAAATGACTTATTTAGTCACAGAGTACATTATTATGACTGGTATTTAGTTCACTTTATTTACGAGATTCTGTCAAAACCAAAACGAGAAGCTTTGTTTGTTTTCGTTTTTAATTGTTGACTAATATTTAAAAAATAAGTGCTAAATATGGTTTATGGATGGACTGTGAGGTTATGTAGAATCTACAGGCAGAAAATAAGCTTTATATGGTAAACTGATATTTTCTCAGAACATAAATTTTTACAAACATGATTTTTTAATGATTGGTTTATGGATTTGTAACCCAATATAAGATTGTTTTATTACAGACTTATTGCTTACGTTCGCAATAACAAATTTGTTCAAGAGAGGAGAAGAATTAATCCATCCCAAATGTAAATAATAATACGATTCTCCACAAAAACATTGTAGACACAAGAAAGGGATTTCTACATTTGCTACTAAGAAGGATATGGGATCATGAAGGATTTCATCTGTTTTAATACCAGTAAAATGGAATGAGCGCCGTGGCCGTGACTGTGTTTGGTACATAAAGAATAACAAACATTCAACTTGAAATTATGAGTGCATTACGGGCAAGGGCACAATAAGTTGCCCTTTGACTAAGATGTACTTAATTTTAAGGAACACGAAAATGGATGGCTAGAATAGGTATAATCGCATACATAGTATTTATTTCTAGTCTGTTGTATAAATAATCAAAGACTACAAAATATAATGAACTATGTCTTTAATATTAATTCTACAGTTTACAGTGTACAGTGTAGTGTGTAATCTATTGTATGTGTGCCTCTAGAATATATAGTCCTGTTGTTCTACAGTTTAAGCAGTTCAATACAAGCTTACAGTCGAGTCAAGTGTTTCACTAACCACCAACCATTGCATGGCAACCCTGCCAGTTTTGTAAATTGTAGTCTACCTAACCTGACTGTTGGTTTTGATTTGTATCACACAAAAAATACTATACCAAATTTCAAGAAATAAGAATTAAATATTTGATTAAATTTTACTACTATACAGGAGCTTATACATGAAACATGACCAAAGCAGGGCTTTGGAGAAAGTGTGTATGGACAAAGACCACAATACATATGGTGCGGACAACTGCATGAAAAGCATGCAGTAAGAGACATTAAATAAATAAATAAATAAAACATTTATTGTCAAGATCACAACACGAGATACATTTATAAACAAAGGAAAAACAAAAAGAAATAAAAAGAAAAATAATTAAATAAAAATAATCTTATTCCTAAGAAGTGAGTGACCTGATAAATGGAGCCAACTCAGTATATGATGGCAATGTGATTAATACCTTACCACCACTGATTTTCAGTGACCCCAAGTGACTATTGGAGTTTCAGTCTAGAATTGTATATAATGATAATTTAACATGAGTATATTATGTGAAAGATATATTTCTATTAATATGATAGATACTAATAAATAAATACATCAGTTAAAACATGTAATATAGGTAGCTGGTAGATATAATATCAGTATGTAATTATGTATATACTTAATGTAAATAAATAAAATGTAATTATGTATATGTTACCGGAAATGTATGAAATCAAGGAATTGTATACAAATCCTAGTGGTTTAAGGACGCTGTCACAAATCTGCGTTACTCAAATTTAGGTATCTAACGTCGCCACGTGGTTCGCGGGAACATCACGCTCACGTAAACATAGCGCTAAGCGCATTCCATTTTATAGACCATCTTCATACTTGATATTATTTTTAATTTATTACGAATTTTAAAAATTCATTTTTATACTTTTATAAGTAACTAGGTAGGTACAATTATTGTGATAAGTATGTTAGTAACTAACTTTAAAAAAAGTGTGTGTTTTACAAAACCTCTAGGAATTGTATGCAATATCTAGAAGCTTTTTAAGAAATGTTTAAAATATGTACTTTTTTAAGAATTATCATACATATTATTATGTTACCGGCAATGTATTAAATCCGGCATTGTATACAATTCTTAGAAAATATGTATGTATGTTATATGTATGTTATTCCGAGTTACGGTCCGAATTAAATAAATTAGATTCGTCACATTACCTAGGAAATCTGAACTTTTCCTAAGGAGCAAACACATATTTTGCAAATGTGGATGGTTTTTGGGGAAGCTATTACCCGAGGTCAAAACTAAAATCCAAGATGGCGCCGACGAAAATTTTACATCTTTTCGTCATGGGTGTCATTTTCATGGTTTTTGGGGTAGCTATTAATCAATATGAGGTCAAAACTAAAATCCAAGATGGCTCCGACGAAAAATTTTACATTTTTTCGTCATGGGTGTCATTTTCATGGTTTTTGGGGTAGCTATTAACGAATATGAGGTCAAAACTATAATCCAAGATGGCGCTGATGAAAATTTGACTTTTTTTCGTGATGGGTGTCATTTTCATGGTTTTTGGGGTAGCTATTAACGAATATGAGGTCAAAACTAAAATCCAAGATGGCGCCGACAAAAAATTTACATCTTTTCGTCATGGGTCATGGGTGTCATTTTCATGGTTTTTGGGGTAGCTATTAAACAATATGAGGTCAAAATTAAAATCCAAGATGGCGCCGACGAAAATTTTACATGTTTTCGTCATGGGTGTCTTTTTCAAGGTTTTTGGGGTAGCTATTAACCAATATGAGGTCAGAACTAAAATCCAAGATGGCGCCAACGACGATTCCTAAACATTTATTTCAATGCTCTTTAAGATTATTTCTCTCTCTCTCTCTCGTAGTATATAAGAATTCGACTATACAGGGTGCCCCACTATCGGTATACTAAGTGCTAAGGGACTTGTAGTTTTGCAAACCCTAATCACGTAAAAATACTTAAACAACAAAATTACATAAAAAAAATTTTGCTAAATTTTTCCTGAAAATCCATGTTTTCTTCTCTAACTTCGTGCAGCCGGCATATACCGTTTCGCTAATGTGATTATTTTGTCTATGAAAACATAATTAAACGATAGCTCACGTGCGAGTGACAAAGTTGGGCGGGTTGCATTTACGGGGTGTACCGTGTACACAAAGAGTTTTATGAATTAATCTAATTGAAAAAAAAGATACACCTGGCATTTTATAAGTATTTTTTACGTACTTAGCGTATGCAAAGCTATAACCTATACAGAGTATGAGTGAGTATGAGTATTTTAAAGAGATACATCATTTAAAGAGACACACCTAAAACCACAAAAATGACACCCATGACGAAAATATGTCAAATTTTTCGTCGGCGCCATCTTGGATTTTAGTTTTGACCTCATATTGGTTAATAGCTACCCCAAAAACCATGAAAATGACACCCATGACGAAAAGATGTAAAATTTTCGTCAGCGCCATTTTGGATTTCAGTTTTGACCTCATATTCGTTAATAGCTACCCCAAAAACCATGAAAATGACACCCATGACGAAAAGATGTAAAAGTTTCGTCGGCGCCATCTTGAATTATAATGTTGACCTCATATTCATTAATAGATACCCCAATAACCATGAAAATGACACCCATGACGAAAATATGTAAAATTTTCGTCGGCGCCATCTTGGATTTTAATTTTGACCTCATATTGTTTAATAGCTACCCCAAAAACCATGAAAATGACACCCATGACGAAAAGATGTAAATTTTTTGTCGGCGCCATCTTGGATTTTAGTTTTGACCTCATATTCGTTAATAGCTACCCCAAAAACCATGAAAATGACACCCATGACGAAAAGATGTAAAATTTTCGTCGGCGCCATTTTGGATTTAAGTTTTGTCAAATTGCTTTACCCCACCAATCCGTTCAACAACCCATAAAAAAGGGGATCTCAGTCAACGTAATTTTTATACCCGGCGCGGCCTAAGATGATCCCTATGACAGTTCGTCTTAGTGATTGCTCGTATGATGGATCGTGTCGATACTTTACTATTTTATAGGCAAAGGCGTGGTTTGCATTCAGCCACGTCGGTAAACATGTTTTTACAAATATTATAAAATGAATTTTTAACGTCTATTATGTAAACGAAACAGTAAGTAAAACGAAAGTTTTCCAAAACATAAAAATGCACCTTATCATTTTCTCGTAATTTTTAACCCGTTTAACACAGTGTATATTATTTTATCATGAAAATGGAATCCCCCATTTAATTTTTCTATAACTTATATTATCATAGGTAAGTAAATTAACGCGAACGGAAATTAATTAATTAATTATGCTGCGATCTTCTGTTCCATTCAATAGTGAATGAACTATAGCTTAAGCATGGAAAAAATGTGAACTCGTTTCCATTATCGAAATTTGTTTATCGATACTTTCCGCACTAGTCGATAAATGCCAACGATGTAAGTTTTGAAGGACGTAAACGTAAAGTCAGATTGATATAATTTCTCGTAAATGTTAAGAATTGTTATAATGCCAACGGAATATCATTGTAATAGCATAAAGCTACGTAAAAATTAATAAATGCCATTTTTAGATGCCTCCAATACGTTTCTAATTTAATGGTGACGCCATTACAAGTTTGTCTCTTGAGAATAACTGTCAGTGTCATAGGGATCATCTTAGGCCGCGCCGGGTATAAAACATAATTTTAAATTACAAATAATTTGAATATGAAACATATACAGTTTACTCTTACTTATAAAATATCAAATATTTCAAATCACAAAAACGACAGTGCACGCACAATAATCTTTTTCTTATTCGTTTTTATTTTTGGGACGAGGAGCGATACACCCGTCCTTCCAAGAGCGCTTCTGAGCGCGGTCTGACGACCCGCGAGAGCAAAATGTATGAAGAAATCGACAAGTATTTTTAATTTAGCTAATAATTGAAATAAAATTTTGATTTAGATACAAAAAAATTATCATAATCTATAAAGGACTATATATCCCTCAATAATGTATAGGTAAGAAGATAGATTAGGCTTTTACTTTTCTTAAAATGGTACCGTTTTAGACCCCATTTTTTTGCATTTTATGCGATTATTGTGCTGGGAAAATCGTATTTCAGCGACAATTTTGTATAACGTCGTACAATTTTTATAAGATGAACGTAAAGCTGAATATATTATCTTTAAATTAAGATATTACTATGTTCTCACGTGTAATTGCTTTAAGTTAAAATGGTACCGAAAAACAGCGTGTTTTTGTAAAAATCCGTAATAGCACCCTTAAGATCCGAATATAAGTCGAAATGCAACGGCGTGATAATAGAATGAGACCAATTTTATAATAAACTAGCAGTCCGCCCCGGCTAATAACAATATGTTCATATTATCTTACTAATTAACATTTCTTAAATCAACTTATATTCAATCAAATCAAATTTTCATTTGGTAAGTAATCAGTCCCCTCGTCCTGCTGACCCCGTGTACATGTCGCAGTCGGATTGTATAATCCGCCGTATTACAAACAGCCGGCATTTTGTAATATGCCGAAATTCGTCTTTTTCAAAAATTCTACAAAAAGACGGTCGCGAGCCGACGGAGCCCCACGAAGTGGGGCTCCTATTTCTGTATAGTTTTAAAAAACACGAACCTAACCTAACCCACCCCCTTATCCAAACCAAAAAATTCTGATTACGAATTTTTGGCATATTACAAAATGCCGGCCGTTTGTAATTCGGCGGATTATACAATCCGATTGCGACATACATACCCCTCGTCCCGCGTACCTTCCAATATCTTAGATGTTTTACATTTCCGATTGTTAGTTAGGAAATGTATAGATTTCCTAGGAAATGTGTACTATAAAATGATTTATTTCACACATTTCCGTGCGATTTTAGGAATTACATACATTTCCTAGGAATTTTATACAATGACGGATTACATACATTTCCGTTAACATATACAATGTTTATAATAATTAAGTATAATGATAAATAGGCAGAAAATAAATGTCTATATAATGTTATGTTATATTATAACCAGTAAATAAAATAAATATTTAATTAAAGTTTATGTGTAAACTGTAATTCGATACAAATGCACTAAGGGTTAGAACAGGATTTTAAAATATGTTTCCGGTATTGGAAACGAAAATTATTAATATTTGTCAAACTGGTTAATGGTGGTGGAATGTTGTTCCAACACAGTGGCATTGTATCGAAAGCTACCCTTGAAAGCTGCTGAGTGGTGCTTGGGTATGGACAGCTGTTTACAGTTTGCAGACCTGGTTACTTCGTTCACCTACCCATAAGAAGCTACAGCAAATATGATGCTTCCTTGTGGATTATGTATATCTACAGACCACCCATATTTGGCAATCTCGCTTCACCTAATGGCCTTGTCTGTTCAAGCCGAAATGAATTAATTACCTACTGCAAAAATTAAATAATTTAGATTACCTGGAAAGGACAAGGAAAATAAACTTTAAACAAGTGTTCGACCGATTATTACCAAGTAGGCAAATAAATTAATGACAAGACAAGGTAATCAACTAATGCTAATAATTTCCTAAAGAAAACATTTTTTTCAAAATTTTCACATAATAGGTACTTAACTAGGTACTAGACTCAAAAGTTTATCATAAGTCAATGAATGATAAATAGAATATGTTTAAGTAAAATGAAGTAGTTTATTTTACTATAAATTAATCTTATAAATTACCAACTTTCATTCTGTGGCTTCAACCGTGTGCCTTATTCAATCCCTGTTCCTACCCCTTGAAATCCTATTTATGCAACAAAATTGAGATGTCCTTTTTCAACGTAGGTATGTACATATATCGAAATTTCCGTCAAAATCGGTTCAGACGCGTGCGGGAATACCTATTTTCTCGTGGTCCCACTATTTTGTCCTACTATGACGGAGTAACTTTCGTATTTATCTACAAAAAAGAAATTATTTGATTGTTTGTTTGTTTGTATTGGATAGGATCCGAAACTACTGGACTGATTTGAAAAATTCTTTCATCATTCGAAGCAAAAATTATACCTACCTGATGAACATAGGCTACTTTTTATAACGGGACAAGTGATAACTGCGTTAAAAACAACCGACTTCAAACTTGCACTTGCAAAATTTACAAATACCTACAGACAAAAATGCTCATAAAATAAAAACTACTGGGCCTATCCGAATAAAATTTTTATGGGACCAATTCGACACCATCCCACATCGAACAAAAAAAGAATCACGTAAATCGGTTCAGAAACCTCGGAGTAATCGGTGTACATACATAAAAAAAAAATATCGGCCGAATTGATAACCTCCTCCTTTTTTTTGAAGTCGGTTAAAAATACTTCATTCGGGAATCGATGTCGAAATATTTAATTTTAGGCGCATAAAGAAAAAAAAAACGCAAAGGATCATTCAAAACCTTTTCTACGGTTTAAATCTCAAAACTTTTTGGTTCATACTTCATATAAAGGTAATCTGATAGGATTATTTAGAAAATAAAACAAGATGACGTAGGTAGGTATTTAACTTTAGTTTCGATTTATTATCATTAATGATGATTTCTTGATATTCTTAACGACGCGGTTGGCGCAGTTGTAAAGTAACTGCCTACTGAGCCGACGGTACCGGGTTCGATCCCCGGTCAGGGCAAATATTTGTGTGATGTACTTGATTATTTGTTTTTGGGTCTGGGTGTTATCTATATATGTATTTATAAAATATTATATTATTTGTATACGTAGTATATTATTATTAGTCTGTGATATTATATTTATCGTCGTCTAGTACCCACAACATAAGCCTTAATTGAGATTACTGTGGGACTAGGTCGATTTGTGTAATGTTGTCCTTTAATATTTATTTATAATAATTTATATATAATTAAATGTGACGAGAAATAATATACTTACTACGGTTTAAGTATAGGTTGTATCGTAGTATATTATTATTAGTCTGTGGTTGTATATTATTTTGTAATGAGATCTTGCAATCAAATATTCACACAATCTCGCAAGTTTTCCGACAATTCATTTTTCGTATGAAAATTATCAATACACTAGGTACCTACCTAATATAGGCCGCTACAGGAACGCAGTTTGTTATAATTAATAACGGCTTTAACCCATTTACAATATTTTTATAGGTGGCAAAGGCAATGAGACTATGTATTAAAAACGTAGTTTAATATTATTAGTCTGTGGTCTGTGATAATATTATTATTAGTCTGTGTTAAAAACGTGAAAAGTAACGTAAAAAGTCTGTAGTGCCATCTATTATTCGTTTAGCATCGCCAAATCGGAGGAGAATAACTTGTTTATAGTAGTTTCATGAGATGGCGTTGTTTTGAATATAAACTTTTCTGTAAAATTAGTTAAAATCGAGCGAAAATGAAATTAAATAGGTAGGTTCCATTTACAAAAGTATGTAAAAAATTATAAAAAGCAATGAAATTGCAATTAAATCTAATTTTATTTTTTGCTGGTTAAAATGATACACTTAGCGGCATCTATTGGTAGTCGGATGGCATTAATCCAGTTTTGTATGTAATGAACCAGACATGGTTGAAGTATGCAACTAGTCGGTAAGCTTGTAAGCATATTAGAGCAGTAACTCTGCCTTATGTGAATGCGTGTTTATTCATTTAGAACAATTTTGTGACAAAAATGTATTCAAAAGAAAATGAAAGAAATTTCCCGAAATAAACATTCATTTTTTAGTATTTTAAACAGTTATCACATACGTATTATTCACTAAAGGCTTTAATATATTATTGCAAAATCCATTACTTCTCGTATATCGAAGGTCATTGATTTTAATGGGAGTTTGACAGTCTCATCGAATCGAAAGCGCCGGAATAAAATCTTAAATTGAATCTCCATAATTGCACGTGTCAGCGATTTTTTACACGCTATATTGTTTTTTGGTGGAAAAAATAAATATTGTACATTATAATCGACGCGACACCTATATAGTAATTTGATAGTTTTTAAGCCTTTTAAAATTCACTCCTGTATGCTTTAGGTGGCATGTACGGATTTTATTTCGATAAATATCTGCTTGTAAAACAAACCCAAAATATATACATACTTGGATAGTTTTCATATTATGTACATTATTTTATATAGAAATAACATACCTGCTAAAAACTGACTGAAGACGCTTTCTCTTCTATGTTTTTTTATCTATGATAAAGTGATCTAATAAACTAAATACAGAGTCTTACAAACCATGAATTTAACAACAAATCCTCATTCACAATATCCATATTTCATACCATTAGACGGATAAGTCAAGCAAAATATTACCAAAGCATTAACCAAAGATAACAAGTTGCAAGTATTTAGTTCAAGATATAATATTCTGCATATCTAATCTAGCTAGGCTTCTGATAATATACCTAAGTTTGCTTCACCACCTGTTAATATCTATACTTATATTATAAGGCTGAAGAGTTTGTTTGTTTGAAGGCGCTAATCTCAGGAACTACTGGTCCGATTGTAGAAATTCTTCCGGTGTTAGATAGCCCATTTATCGAGGAAGGCTTATATGCTATATATCAACACGCTAAGGCCAACAGGAGCAAGGAAATGCGGGCAAAACCGCGGGGCACAGCTAGTTATTTAATATTATAAAAGCTTTGAATACAATGTAATATGCAAAATATAATTATTCTGTTTCCGATCCTACATCTGATTTTACGTTCTATTTCGTAATATAATTTAGTATCTTAAAGGTTAGTTCTATAAAATACTAGTTGTTCTTCGTGGGTATGCCTGTTAATTGTGAGTCCAACCTTTATTACAAATCTATTAGTTCAAGTGACAAAAAAAATATTAATATAATATTAGGATATTTATTCGTATATTTAGATTCAATTTGGCTTAATTATATGCGTTCATCATCCGACCAATTTCCTCCCAATCTTAATTTCTTCAAGCTTTTTTTAAATATCAAGTAGATATTTATAGGAATTTACCATAATATTCAACCATAAAATACGTTAATTAGTTTATTTACACGGATTTACGTTAAATTAACCAGACGATTTATAACATCCGATTTAAAGTAAGTGCAAAAACTTAAAATTGAGTGCAAACCGTTGCCATTCCAAGCTCTTAATTGCGTCTCATTATTGAGTTAATAATTACTTAAAACTGAACCAATTTACCCTGCAATTAAATATGTATATATTTACACACCATTAACATTGAAACACGTGGCAAAAAGATGAATTAGCAAGTATGAAATTTGACTTTAGTTATTATGGCAGAAATGGAGTTTCTTGCCTCCTCCATAGTAAATACTGCTTTCCGAATCGGTGGTAAATAGTAAAAGTATGTTATGACGATCCTAAAGTGCTTCTAGAAGAATTCTAATTGCATAAATAAATGTTTGAGTTACCTACAAGCAACAAATGATTATGCGTCACTTGATGATAAACGGTCTGGCAATTAACAGACAACGTAGTCTTAACACTAGTGTTAAATCCCTCTGCTAAATTAACAGATAGCTTGTTAATGTGTTAATATAGTAGATACATGCGTGATCAACAGTAAAAAATTTAAACTTCATAATTGCATTTACACTATTCTATTGCATTTACTTAAGAATACATCTTAACTATGTAATAATGTCAAGTACGAGGTGCTAGATTAGTAAAAACAACAAAAAAAAATATTTTCATTTTTACGCATAGGTTCAGAACTTATAATCCTTTTAAGCCATATGAATTTCATCCTGAAGTTTATTTCTTTGTTTTTTTTGTTATTCATAGTATAAGGCTATTTTATATCTTTATTTCGACCACAAAATTCTTAGGTAACGTACCTTACTGCTTACATAGGCTATGAGAGCATTATTCCTGCTATAATTTCATTTCAAACCGCAGACAGACATTCAAAATGTCGGTTCGTAATCGCCGTCATATCGTACAAGATGACGACAAAATTATTGGTCTGTACTTTATGTAATATTTGTATACAGTCTCTTGAGTTTATGTTCTCCTGGTACCTACTTTATGAAACTGCATGGTTGTACAGAATTTTTAATTGGGGACTTTTCTTGTATCGAGAATTAACGAATGATGTTGGAAATATTTTATGTGTTAACACTCAGTTGTTTTCTTGTCAAGGAATACATATATAATAAAGTATTTTTATAGTTTGTCTTGATACCGCATGCTACATTTGTATGTACCTATTATTAATATTTAAACGTAGGTACTAGGACAAATAAAAGGTAAATACTAAGAATTTTAAATAATGTAGGCACTAGGCAATAAACCATTCATACATGATCATCACTCAAGGTTCTATTTCATTATCTTTTGATACGCATTCATAACATTTTTTCAAACATACATTCCTACGAGAGATGAATTCCAATTCATTTAGACAAATGGTCACTTCAAAAGCTTTATTAAAATGCCATTCGTAACTATTATTTTCTTTTATATTCCATCTAGGAATGAGTATATAATATTAGTCTAGCTAATTATAAAGAATATATTTGTGTATTTCAATTTTCAATTCATAAAAAAACATAACATTTTGATTTTAATCAGTTATTTATAACTTCAATAATACGCCTTTGTGTGTTTGGTATTTTAGATATAAATTCAATCGCAAATAAATAAGATTTTAAATATATAACGAAGCTGCCTAACCTCTTGTACCTATATACTTGATCCCAAACGCTGTAAAAGTTTTTTTTGTACGTTTTTTTTTTGCATTTAAAAGCGTTGACATTAGCTCGTTTGCACAGGCTTATAAATCGCTAAGCAACAAATATGTCCTTAAGCTTTTAATTAATTGCACCTTGAAATTGGTCTCGTTTCATTTTTTTCCGAACCTTTCCGATGACAGGTTATGCAAAGAGAGAAAAGAATTAGTTTATCTGTGATATGGGTTCCGTATTACAAATTTGATATAATATTTATTTTAAATTGAGTCAGCAGTTTAACCGAGCAACCACAAAAATCTAGTTTTTTTTTTTTTTTTCAATTTTTACGCTAGTATTATGTATTTCGCGTTATTATCATACTTCACTTCGGATATATGAAATTCAGTAATTAAACTTAAAACACAGTTATTTTCATCTTAAATAAATAAGTTTTATTTTACTCCTCAATTTAATATTTCATAAATAACTAGGTACGTAGCTATTTTTTTCGCATTTTTTATAATTTGTCGCCTTACCTAGAGACAAAACAACAATCAAGAAACTCGCCATTTTTAAATACGGAATCCTAAAGTGTGATTGAAAAACTCTAATTTACCACACAGAGCGGCAAATATTTTCGCATAACAAATATTTTATCTGTCCGCATAAATCTCGAAAACCAGCTCCAATGTGTATTTTATTTATTTTTTCATTCCGAATATTTATGGTATAAATGCACTTGTAAAATGGTCATATTATGTACCTTTATAACCTTTTTAAGGCAGTGATTGTGAACGATTAAAAATGATTTTAATATTTTTCAAAGATGTCTGCACATAGTATGAGCGAATCGGCGAGTTGAAACTCGTAAACAAATTATAACAGAAATAATATTGATATTAGTGCTGATTATATAAATATATTAATAAAATTTAATTACCCTCGTATATTAAGTTTGAACACTTGTAAAAACCTCACTTCCTCTAAACTTCAGAAAGAGGAAAATAAAAACGGCCAGGATATTCGTATCAGCACAGATAATTAATTAATTTGACGTTTGATTACTTTTTGTCTCGCCAATTAAGCGTGCCTGATAAGAATTAGAATAAATCTGATTTTTTGTGTTCTTATACGAATAATTATAATTAAACTAGCGGTCCGCCCCGGCTTCGTCCGTGGTACATATTCACGTTTTCTCTGCATAAAAACCATCCTCTTACTTCAAGGAATATAATAAAAAAAGAATTAAAGAAATCGGTTCAGTTGTTCTCGAGTTATGGGCTAACACAACACATTTTGCGATTCATTTTTATATTATAAGATATATTTTACTTTTTACTTTTTACTATTATAATTTGAAGTTTCCTTCTAACTCAAAAAAATGTGTGAAGGACGGAACTTGAAAAATACGTTTATAAAATAGACTATTTTCTAGTTAGATTTTTCCAGCCCACTTTACACAAGATCTATAGCAAGTTTTATCTAAAAGCCGTATCAAAAGTCAAGTGTACAGTAATTTGCATGTCCTTTATTTTACCATATATGGGCATTACTAACAGTGAATCAAGTGTACAGGGGCTATAAAGAGCGCACAAAAACACTCGTTAGCGACTCACATTCTAAATACACACGTGGATAGTGTTTGGTGAATATTAAAAGTATGAAAAAAATGATTTATTCTAAGTTGGGTGTTTGTACTGGTTATTAATCATTACACCAAAGGGCTACAATAACAACTTTCATCCCTTATTACAACTCTATAGGGGTTGATTTTTCAAAAACGTATATCATTTACTAGGATTGATAGATGGTAAAAATTCGACCCAATCGATCTTAGAAATTAGAATGTCAGCTATATTCCATGGCACATATCGGTACCTCTTTATGAAGACTATTCGTACGACAACCATATCATACGATCAAAATTTTAATAGATAAACACTCGTTTCTATTCCCGTAATGAACCTACTTCCTACAAAATAGAAAAATAATCATTACTCCCATTCTTTTGATTAGAAAAACATGAAAGACATTTTTTGCTCTATAATCTACTGGATACAAAGTTCCTATATCACTTTTATATTAAATTTCAAATTGTGACACACAAATTGAATAGAACACGCTCTACCCAGCATATAAGTGTTCCGAACATGATGTCCGTGTGTCGTGTATGTAGTTATGTTTTTATATACTGGCCGTTTTTCCTGTATCACATTACAGTTTCTATGTTATATGGGTAAGTGTAGATTAAATTAGTAACGAGATTTGCTGAAAGAGTATTATGTTTTTGTGATTAAGAGGATTTTTGTGAAGATGAAAATATGATATAGATGTCTGTATTGACTACTCATGACTCATCCAAGTCCTTTCAGTTAATAAGGTGGTATATACCTACCTATCAATTTATTATTTACAAAACACAAACAAAACCATTCAATGGATAGTTCTATTGAAAAAGCGTTGCCCGCTTTAATAATTTCATGAATACGTAATAATCCTGACATTCTTAACTTTTTCCACCGAATAATTTACAATTAAAACTATCGACAATGCCACACGAAGTCACTAATTGACTCGCTTCAACAGAAAAACTGCATTACACAGATGCGCAGTAACTATGATTATATTAATATTGTTCACACAAGCCGGAAACGTCGATCAAATAAAAAAAGAATTAATAGGAAAAGTTCTCATTACGAGTTACAAGTAACTGAAAGTCTACGCGATCGTCGCGGAGCGAATCGAGAGCAGGAAGACCTAATAATACCTGTCTGGCCGCTAGTGATGTGATACTTGTACGATAAATTCATATTTTTATTTAAATACGATGAAAATAAAACGATGAATGATTTCTTGTGGAGGAAAAAATAATGAGTTTGCGTTACCTTATGATCGACATGTTTGTGATGTGTGTTTTATATAATTCCAATCAATTTTCTTAGACGTATTTGTGACTGAGATGCATCTTAATTTAGATTCAATAACTTCCTCCTCCTTAAGTCGAAATCCTCACTGCTGAGGGTCGTGATCATTTTGGAATTGTGATTTCCTAGTTATTTTACGCCATTTGTCTCGATCTTCTGCGATGTGGATAGCTTCAGGTACGCTAGTTTCTACGGTCGTTTTAATTTGGTCTGACCAGCGCATTGGGCTGCGGCCTCGGGGCCTTTTTCCTTCTACCCTGCCAGTTAGAAGGACTTTCTCCAGGTTGTCTCCCCTCTTCCTTGCAATATGACCGAAGAATTCTAAAATTCGTCGCAAGCATGTGGAGGACAGTCTTTTGGTAATGCCAAGCTCCTTGAGAATTGATTTATTCGTTCTACGTGCCGTCCATGGGATGCGAAGCATTCGTCGCCAACACCACATTTCAAAAGCATTTATCCGAGAGTAGTCTGCCTTGCGCAATGTCCAGGTTTCGGAGCCATATAGAAAGATAGCCATATAGATTCAATAACTTAGAACATTTAAAAACTGACCAAAATGCAATTAACTATAAAATAATCGATTGTTTTGCAATATTCTTGTATGTACTGAATTAGGTATATAAAATATATCTGACCTAAGATTAACTTACAATATTATCTAAAAATAAAGTATCAAACTATCGATAACAGCACATCACTAATGTATCGTTAGGACCGGTAGAATCAGTGCCTTGTAAAGGCTTCTCAGTTATATAGGGCGCATACACGTTAGCGTTTATGAGGATGACCAGAATCGCTATCTGAAGGGGATTTACTCAAAAGACATTTTAAAGATGTATCCTGTCTATATAATATTTGTATATTCTCGTGTATTCTACATACAATTTACATCCTAGATTTTATTCGTATTTGTAACTTTTCGTTTAAATTGGAACCACCTACCTACTTGCATATATTTATAAATTTTCAATGAATAGTAAAAGTGACCAACAATTCCAATAATAACCTGTATTTTCGTTTATACAACAATAATAATAACGCAACAAAGCGGTAATTTTTGTAAAGAACACACTTTCACACACATTCGGTTTAAATTGGTTATTCAAAAGTCAGTCAATTTCAAATAAATAAGCCATCGAAATTGCGCAGATATAAATCTCATTTCGCGCCAAAATTTACCGTCAGCGAGGCGCCATCGCCATGTTGCAAAACGCATGACATTTTTTAAACATTTACAAAGCCTTGATTGTAAAATTTTATTAAATTGCTCTAGACTAAGTTTATAGTACTGTTATATATCCTTGAGTTTGTGTTTTATTACATTTTGGGTAATGTGCAATGTTAAACATAGATTTTTAAGTAGGTACTTTTTGTAAATGGTGAATAATATTCCTATAGAGGGATTACCTAGTTTGTTTCTTTAATATTGGAATAGTATATATTACAATAACAGATCAAACAATTTGTTTGACTTCAGTGTGGAAACAATGCGACGTATCATTAATATTGTTTTCCTTCACTGATTAATATGTAAAAAATAACAGTATCATTTTTGCTTCATTTTAAATTAAAATTAGAGATCTTATCGGTATCTTAAAATTAAAATTGAAAACTAATCCATAGTAGGTGACCTATTTTAAATCTTATTTCTATTGTAAACTAATAAAATATATTAATGGCATCTCGATATCGAGCACCGTATTTATTAAACGTATTCCGTTCCTTATCACATTGTGTCGTACCCCAAATAAACCTTTATTTTAAAACTTAAAAGTAATGGTAGATAATTACTAACGGATGATAAATGTCTCGCAGGAAATAATTTAAATATCCATGTCTTATCAAGCCAATAAATCTTCGATGTTATCAACAGATTTCATCTCGACGCTTTTACAAAATTGATATAGATAAACCCTCAAGCAAAAGTTTAATAGGTAACGTAAAAACTGTAATTTGTTCCGCAAATATTTCAATAAGAAATTATTTAATTAACCTCCTTTTAAATTGTTAAATATGCTAGCGGTATTAAAATTAATGCACCCGGTTTTTGGATACTTTCTGGTGATCAAAATATTTTGTTTAATAGACAGTATTTTTGTACTTTATAAACGTATCTACTATGTATGTTTGTTTTCATAATTCGTATCGTATTTGGACATAATTAATCTTGAAACAGGAGATAGCTTCACAGTATAAAGCAAAGTCTTTCGCTCTGTCCGTCCCTAAGTGTGCTTAAATCTGTAAAACTACGCAATGGATTTTGATAAGATTTTTTTATTGATAGAGCGAAAGTTTTAAAAAAAAAATTAAAGTTTTCAAAGCGAGCAAAGCTACGCGCGGAATTATAGTAGACTAGCTTCCGCCCACGACTTCGTACGTGCATCCCCGTTTTTCCCCGTTCCCGCAAGAATTTCGAGAAATTCTTTCTTAGCGGATGCCTACGTCCTAACATCTACCTGCATGCCAAATTTCAGCCCGATACGTCCAGTGGTTTGGGCTGTGCGTTGATAGATCACTATATCAGTCACCTTTGAGTTTTATATATATAGAAGATACCTAAAGTACGTACTATAATTCGAGTAGATATAATAAAATTATGAAAGCTAAAAAGTGATCGAAATTACATGAGAAAGTGCTATCAAATAAAGCCGCGGGCGAAAGCTAGTTTATAGTTTCGTTTGAATAGCTGTTGCAACATACATTACACAAATCACAAGAGAATAAAAAATAAATTAGTTTATTCAACAATTAAGATGGATGCCCTTCAAGGCTTTCAAAATAGCCATAATGCATAAAAGACCATATTTCATTCACCTGTCAGTGATCTTATAGAATTTGATACGTAGACAGTAATCGTTACTGCCTTTTGTACCTACGTCCGAACCTTGGTATTAAACATAAATATAATAATAATCTAAATTATGGCTTTATATAATGGAAGTTCGGAAAACTCTGTTATTTTAATACTATGATAAACTAAACGAAGGATTTGTTACCTAATCATATCAGAATCTGTCAACGGACTGCGTAAAGTGTACAAGTACATTTTGAATGTGCTAATAATTGGCGTGTAAACAAGTCTCACAGTGATTTATCGAGTGTAATTTGTGACTAATTTTGATCCCATGTTTCGGACTTTTGAGTGAGTAAAACTTATAACACTGCTCGCACAGTATAAACCTGAAAATTAACATAGTTTCACTCTATAACACTTTCAAGAAGAGGGTAAAAACACAAGAAGAATCTTTGAACAACCTAGTTTTTCTACAACAATTAACAACTGACAATAACATCTGCAACTGTCATAACTCACTGTCAAGTGTCAACTGCCAATTCACACAAAAGTTGCCATAGATAAAAAAGTTATATGAATATTTTCTGCTAATGCTGTGTCTACACGATCATTGATTAATTATGGCTGGAGAATGTTTGGCATGTAATTTGAGCGTATTAGTGACGCATAAGAGAATCAAATGCACTAAATGTAGTGCACTTTATCATACGGAATGCGTTCTATCAACCAATTCCTCACAAGTGGCCCGCACTAATTGGGTGTGTCCCGGTTGTGTTGCTGCTTCTCGAAGGGGTGGTGACAACACGAACACTCCTATTAGGTCTTCTCCTGGTGCAGTGACGTCTCCAGTGGCTGCTTCCTCCGCGAATGCTCATTCCGCGAATTTTTCAACCATCTTGTCTGAGCTCAAATCTTTCCGTAGCGATATGCAATTGAGACTAGACAAACAAGAAGAGAAGATAGACACCTTCAGCGGGGCTCTTGATTGTTTACAATCTGAAATAATCGAAATGAAAAAGTGCTTTCAGTCACTTCGCACCGATCTAGACTCTGTAATGGAATGCAACAGTAAATTAAAAGATATAAGCAATCGTAATGAGGCCGCTCTAAAGTGTACGAAGAACTCAATTGTGGACATTAAAAACAAACTGGTTGAACATGAAAGCTCACTAGAATTTCTCTCGAAGAAGTTCGATGATATGCAAGCTGATTCCTCATCACAGACATTAACTACAACTGAACTAAAAGTCAGTACTTCTACTATTGACAATAATTTGAAAACTCTTCAAATTAAGGTTAACCAATTGGAACAAATATCCAGAAGACATAATTTTGAATTACATGGCGTACCCGAAAAAAAGGATGAGAACTTAAGTTCAATTGTGTCGAACTTGTTGGATAAAATATCTGTCTCGCTTCCCAATGATGCTGTTATTTCGTGCTACCGTGTGGCCAAACGGGTGAAAAGTACTGACCGCCCACGCACTATTTTGGTTACATTGATGACTCCTAGGCATCGCGATTTGATATTATCAGCAGTGCATCGCTACAACAAATCTAACTCCAGGAATATGTTGAACTCGCTTGACCTTGGTGTTGTAGGTGAAGTTAAACAAGTTTATGTAGCTGAAAATCTCACGCCAGAAATGAGACACATTTTCATGGAGGCTAGACAAGCTTCTAAGACACTTGATTACAAGTTCGTATGGGTTAAATTTGGGAAGGTCTATATGAGAAAAAACGAACATTCTCCAGCTGTACTCATTAATTGTCTAGATAAGATTAACAAACTGCCTTAGTCTTTAGATAAATATCTTTATCTACATTTTTTTTTTTATTGTTTTTTAACCGCTGCATTATGCTAATATTTTACCAGAATGTAAACAGAATTAGAAGTAAGCTTCAGGATTTCTTTTTAAATGTACTAAACTGCAATTATGATATTATCTGTTTAACAGAAACTAATCTCAATCCTTCAATTAAAGATAGTGAAATATTGGATAATCGCTATAGGATTTTCAGGAGAGATCGGGATAAGTGCACTAGTCATAAAATTTCTGGTGGAGGTGTTTTAATTGCAATAAAAAAAGATTACATAGTTAATAGAGTTTTTGAATGGGAAATTAATGTGGAATGTATTTGGCTAAGCTTAATTAACTCTAAAAATAAACACATCAACAAAATTATAAAAATATGTCTGGTGTACTTACCACCGGACCTTTCCATAGATAAACTGAAAGCTTTCTATAATAATACTACTGAGATTCTGTCAAGATCCGATGATTCTTTTATTTTACTGGGTGATTTCAATACTCCTAACTTAGATTGGATTAATTGTAACGCGACGAAAACTGCTACTCCTAGACCTTTGTTTAATGACGTTAAAGTCAGCTTAATCTTAGACTTGATGACTTTTGGCAACCTTAACCAGTACAATTTTATCAAAAATAAAAATAATCGCACTCTAGATTTATTTTTTGCCCGTTTGATTCCTGTATCACTTGAACCCTCAATCGCACTTAGTAGAATAGACGTTCATCATCCACCTTATGAGGTGTGTGTGAATGACATTCACGTCCCGTCCCTCGAACCATGTAAGAATAATAAAATCTTAAATTTTAGAAAATGTGATATAAATAAATGTAAAGATGAACTTAGGAATATTGATTGGAAGGTTCTTCTTTCCTCCGCGGATATAAATGAAAATCTAACACAGTTCTATAGCACTCTAAATTTCATCATTAAAAATAATACACCTTATAAGCAACAAAGAAATTCATCAGTACCTATTTGGTTTAGTAACTCCCTAATCAAATGCCTACGGGAAAAAGAGAAATTTCATCATAAATTTAAAATGTATAAAAACCCGCGTGATTATGACACTTTCTCTCTTTTGCGTAAAAGATCTAAAAAGATGATGAAGGAGTGTTATAACAAGTATTTAAAAGATGTTGAATCGTGTCTACATAAAGGTAACATTAAATTATTCTGGAATTACGTAAAGAGTAAAAATAAATGTTCAAGTTTTCCCCAACTAGTTAAATATGATAACATTATTGCCACTAAGGGTAGTGATATCTGTCAAACATTTGCTAAATATTTCCATTCTGTATATGAAAATAATGCCATTACTGAGGATCCCGTCCACAACGATTCGCCTAATTGTCTTAACAAAGTTGTAATTGAAGTGCGTGATGTTAATAAACTTCTAAAACAATTAGATCCGAACAAGGGTCCTGGACCGGATGGTATTCCATCTCATTTTGTTAAATCTTGCTATAACGAACTCACCTTACCACTGTATATAATATTTAATAGATCTCTATCTTCTGGTATCTTTCCTGACTTTTGGAAGATCGCTCACGTAATTCCAATATTCAAATCCGGTGATAGATCGAACTGTTGTAACTATAGACCCATCTGCATACTAAATTGCTTCGCTAAAATATTTGAACGTGTTATATACAATCAAATTTACAATTTCGTTAAACCTTTACTTATTTCTGAACAACATGGATTTGTCGCACGTAAATCAACAACATCTAATTTAACTGAATACGCTGACTATCTCCTAGAAACTTTGGACAACAAAGGACAAGTGGATGTCATTTACACCGACTTTCAGAAGGCTTTCGATAAAGTCAACCATGAGCTCCTGATTAAAAAGCTGATGATTTGTGGTATACATGGGAACTTATTGCGTTGGATCATCTCGTACATTAAAAATCGCACTCAAATAGTTGCTGTCAACGGCTACCTATCTGAACCCTTTTCTGTTCCTTCCGGTGTTCCCCAAGGTTCCCATCTTGGCCCTCTTTTGTTCGCGGTTTTTATAAATGATGCACCCTTACGATTTAATATAGGTAGTAAATGTCTACTTTATGCGGATGATCTTAAACTATATAGAAAAGTCGAAAATATTGCTGACTGTCGGTTACTTCAAGAAGACTTAATTGCTCTTCATGCCTGGTGTGAGAGAAATTTAATGAAATTAAACACCTCTAAGTGTCATGTTGTCACATTTACTAATAAAGTAAACAGCATTAACTTTTCGTATCAAATTTCAAATATTATCATAGGTCGTAAAGAATCCATACGTGATCTAGGGGTGACATTCGATAAAAGCTTATCATTTATCGATCATGTCGAATCTACTGTCAAAAAAGCCAATCAAAATTTAGGTTTTATATTACGAATGTCCAGATCTTTCAAAAATAAAAATAGTGCCCTAATTCTTTATAAATCTCTGGTCCGTAGCACCCTTGAATATGGCTCATCAGTGTGGTCTCCATTCTACAAAACACATATCGACAAGCTCGAATCGGTACAAAAACGATTCCTACGTTCTCTATGCTATCGTGAACACCTTAGGAGATCCTTGCCCACCTATGACGTTCGACTTAAATATTTCAATTTGGATTCTCTTGAAATGCGACGTAAATTCATTGATTTAATTTATATGTTTAAAATTATCAATAACCTAATTCACACCGATATGCTTTCTAAATTCTCTTTGTATTGTAACGCTCGTGTCACTCGGAACCCTAAACCCTTCTATATACCCGCCACTCGATTATGCATTTCGTACAATAACCCAGTATATAGGTTATGCCGAAGTTATAACGAAATAGTTAATAAAGATAACACAATTGACATATTTTCAAATAGTCTAGCCAGTTTTCGTCGCTTAATACTTACTGCTCTGCGTAGCATCTGAAACATGCGGATTTATGCCGAATCTTGTAAGCATTCCTTTGATTCTATTTTTCTATGTTTTATTGTTATGGTAACAGTATTTTGAAGTGCCATCTTTCATACTAAACATATTTTGTGTATCCATATAATAGGTTTATGCATAGAACTTTTTAAATTGTACTTTTATAATTTGTATGTTATATTGTTGTATAAGCTGTTTGGAAACTAATAAAATAAAATAAAATAAGAATGGCTGAAGCTATCTGTATGAAATTTGGTATAGAAATAGGTGAAATCCTGAAGTTTAGCAGACACTATTTTAATTGTGATGGAATTGTCAAAACTAAAACCAATTATGAAGCTTTTTTAATTTTAACAATACAAAGCCTGCTCTTAAAATGAATTCGAATTCCTGTATTACATCAAAAATCTATATATATAAAACTCAAAGGTGACTGATATAGTGATCTATCAACGCACAGCCCAAACCACTGGACGTATCGGGCTGAAATTTGGCATGCAGGTAGGTATCCCCTAAGAAAGGATTTGGATCAATTCTACCCCCAAGGGGATTAAATAAGGGATGAAAGTTTGTATGAAACTATGTCAATTTTATACCGATCGGGCTTAGACTTTGCATGCATAAAGCTACTATGACGTAGGCATTCCCTAAGTAAGGATTTTGTCAAATTCCACCTCTAAGGGGATAAAATATGTGATTAAAGTTTTGTAGTTTTGTAGGCCCTAAGTTTTTACATACGCTAAAAAAATGTACCAAAGCCGCAAAAAATATACCTAATTAATATTAATACTTCTTAACGCGAGCGAAGCCGCGGGTAAAAGCTAGTATATCATATATCACAAAAAACAAGCAGAACCGGGTCAACACAGTAGTCTAAAACATAAACAATACCAGCGCATAATTCAGTCATAACAAATTTGTACATTCCGACCATTACATAGTAGGTATTTTACATAAAGCTAATAGCTAAAAGCCAGTAGCAAAACTTGTTTGTTCGTATACGTTGACCTCCTAAACGGCGGTCATCTTGCTCTATAAAACGCACTACCTGGAATATTGCTGAGATAAGAACGTGTTGTTCTAGATAAGTTCAATTTCAAGTTGAGATAAGTTACATGTTATGCTTTGTGTGGTTGCTATAGTGATGTAACTTAGTGGTAAGTACAGGTTAAAATTTCGTCAGAGGTTTTGGGTTCGATAAAATTTTGTATTGTAAGATTGTATGGTACCTATGGAACGAAATATCAATCGTATATTTTTCACAGTAGGTTCGCTTTTTTACTTGGTATCCAAAAATTTTGCCATCTACCCCAAAAAAATAATGAAAGTAGAACTTCTTATTTACTTCAATATGTATATTCATTATCCAAGTCTCCTTTCTTTCTTTTATGGGCCGATTTTTCAATCCTTGGTTAAAATTTATCCGTCCAATAAAGTATTACACGAACATTTTAAAATGTCACCTGTAAACTGTCAAATACGGACAATTAGAATACATTTTTGAAATGGTAGTTTATTACGTTGTTCGATCAATAACAAAAAAAAATAAATTCAGTTAGTAATAAATATTTGAGAACCATCAAATCAAAAAATTTTATCCTTGTTATCTCTGTTAGCTACCACAATCGAGAGTTTCGTACACGAAATTATTCGGTGTCTCATCAAAATAAAGCTACAAACGGAAAATCAGCTTGATAGTAGTCACTTGCAAAAATGGGCGATGTATCCTGAACTACTCTATAAATAATTTATCAAGCACTTAGCTGAAACTACACACGGTTCAAATAAAACCGTATCTCTACAGATATTTATTGAACATACATGTTTATTGGTCCATTAGACCGTTAATTTGTAATTTATGCTGTACTTTAGGGTAATTAAAGTGTAAAATCGTATATGTACTGTTTGTTTCTAAGAATTTGTGTTTACAATTTTATTGTCTAAACTGTCTTAACACGTTCAAGACGGGGCCCGATTTTGGCTACTTATCGTTGGGCCGGCATAGGGCTTACAAGACCTGTTGGTTTACTTCATTTACGGCCGGCATCAGGTGGAAAGGACCTGTTACACCTTTTGACATTAAAATCAAACGTGTCATCCAGTTGAAGACTTTTTTGAATATTCTTTCTTGAAATATATTGTTATTGAATCACTGCATAACAACATTAGACCCGTTTTTGAAAAAAATATCATTAAAGGAGGTTAAATTTGTAGTAAAATTATAGGATCTTATACACCTGATCCCGGCACTGGTGAATATGATTGCTAGTGATGTCAAATGAAACGACTATATAATTAAAAAAAACCAATTTAATTTTACCTTCAAAACAGTATGCGCTTAATTATAACAGTTATGACAATACGAGGGTGAATCAAAAAGTTCTTGGAATCACTATAAAAATGTTAAATCTATTTCCCAAAATTTGTTTTTCTCTTTAAAAAAAATGTTTTTTCTATCTATCAAAAATCTCAACCACGGCATCCATTGCCGCGTCATAATCGTAAAATTTTGTTAGATATATAATAATAGATATCAATAGAATATCGCAACATCTAATTACTATGCACATCACTAATTAACTGACCTGTCACCAAGGGCCGGCTATCGGGTTATCAGGCATCGGGTCTTTTAGATCCGATATCCGTCCTGTAAGGACAAAATTTCTTTGCAGGCCGTATCAGGTCTTTAAGATCCGATACAATATTTTTCCTTTTATGGCTACTATTTAGTGGCAGAATACCAGTCAATATATCTGTCACACTCTCACTACAAAAAATCCTAAAGTAAACTACCCCGGCCCATGCGATAGCAATAGAAATCTCTCCGGCCCGCGCGAATAGTTCACTTCAGGTGTTTTCGACCCGATGCCGTACTGAACGTGTTAAATATGTATAAGGGAAGTTATACATTGGTTATTTTTTGTCTAAAAACCTTAATTATACATACATGCAGGAGAATTAAGTGTTGATCCGAACTCGAATACTTTACTAGCCTAATTGCTAATATTTAAAACATCAACAACTTTATTATGTACCGATTAAAAATTGTATAATGAATGTATGAATTAAATAAAGAAGCTGTGTTCACTATAAATAAATTTTTAAGATATTCTACTTAGATATTTTCTTCTATCTCTATCTATATTTTATAACATCGACATTGAAAAGTTTATATTATTAATTAAACCTATGAAAATACGTTTTTTTATTTATATTTTATTAGTAAGTACGTACAGACAGCCAAATAGTTAAACAATCTGAACATCCAATGTATAATACAAATATGTACAGCGCATGACATTCCTGAACACAAAACAGGGAACGCATTTTAATGAAGATAATTATTTTAACGATTTCAATCCGATACCTCTACAGGAATGCCTGTTCATAGTGTTTATATTTGGACAATGATATTTTGTTTTTATGTTTGTACCTACTTTTGATTCTGTAAACTAAGCATAGCTGACTCGGCATACCTACTGCATACTGCCACAGCAGAGCTCTGTTTATTTTTTATTATTGCAATGTTTTATTTTCATGTTATAAAAATTATTATTTTTTTTTTTATGCTATAGGATAGCAACCGAGCAGACGCGTCGCCTGGTGTTAAGCGATACACGCCACCCATTAGCATCCACTCCACTGGGAAGTGGATGTGTTGCTATCCTCAAAGGGATTTGGAAGGATTTAGGGAGAAGGGGGCGAGGATGGGAGGGAATGAGGATAGGGAAGGAGAGGATGGGTAGGGGATGGGAAGGGATGTGGGCCTCCGGACCCCTCACTCACCGTACGGAACGCGACAGTAAACTGTCACTATGGCGCCGATATTCTGTGAGGGTGTGGTACCTTCCCCGGTGCGAGCGTGGCCCAATTCGTGCCGAAGCATGCTCGACTCCCACTTCAAAAACTTATTATCTTATTTATATTATGCACAACTATACAGTTTTTAACCTTTGTTCTTAAAATATATATGATAAAATATGTACATATGTTCTTATAATATTTCGTAAAATAAGACTTTGCTATCGCTTTAATCATTGCAACTGATATATTTGAGGTATAAAATAATCAATTGAAAAAATCTTAGGTACTTTTCTTTCACATTAAGAAATGAGAATTTCCATCGAGAATGCAAAAATATTATAACTTTCTTATCTTATACTAGCTTACCGCCCGCGGCTGCGCCCGCTTTGTCTAAAACATAATAAATTATATAAATTATACCTTCCCCTTGAATCACTCTATCTATTAAAAAAACCGCATCAAAATCCGTTGCGTAGTTTTAAAGATTTAAGCATACAAAGGGACATAGGGACAGAGAAAGCGACTTTGTTTTATACTATGTAGTGATATTGCATTATTTAATCTAGGAACTAAAACATCTTGCACCTAGTATAACTAAAATCTAGCACAACTAGGTGTTAGCCTTGTAGGTAAATATATATTTTAATTTATCTCCACATATGGTGTAAATATCAGTTCTAGTATGTAAATGTTTAAAGTGTATAATTTTTAACGTTTACACGATGCGTAGTTATATGTAAATTAGGTTTAAACATACATGCTTGGAATTTTCTAGTTTTATAAGTATGTTTGATGACAGCTTTGAAACTGCAAAACCCTGTGTCTGTTCTCTTATAAAGGTGTTAATTGTACGATACTTTAGTGCATTGTCTGTGTTTGAAAAATATATTTATATTTCAACTAGCTTTCCGCCCGCGGCTTCGCCCGCGTTTTCAAAGAAAAACCCGCATAGTTCCCGTTCCCGAGGGATTTCCGGAATAAAACCTATCCTATCTCTCAAGTTGGATCGAACTGCACATGGTGTGCGAATTTTATTATAATCGGTTAAGTGGTTTAGGAGTCCATTGAGGACAAACATTGTGACACGAGATTTATATATATTAAGAATAACATACAGAAATACTACCAACTACACCCGAAAGTCCAGGAGCAGGAACAGGATTTGATACAAAATTACTTATTTTAATATTTTTTATTGTAAAAAAAGAGCAATTACATTCTCATACAATAATTCTAAAAATTCATGATCCATGTCCTAACTCATAATTAATTAAATATGACACATTCATCAAACTATCTGCTGGTATACAAAATGCATACTTGTATAAAGGTTACAATACTGCGCAGTAATTTATAACAACTCGTTTGCCTTGTAAAAGTGTTCTTAATACCCTATGATATATAAAAGAGCTAGATACGTTACCCGCTCTCTATTTTGGCAAGAAAAAACTCAGCTAAGTGCCCGAGTTTCACTTAGTCACGCACCATTCAGCGTCGTGGCTGGACGTTATTTTTGTATTTTAATCGGCAGTTGTTATTACGAGGTACATGAGTGAGACATGTATTATGTCTCGTGCGTGAGAGTGAAAGAGAGAACAACTGTATTGGTGATAATGCGTTAGTAAATAGGTATGTATTAATTACGCTGTTTTTTAGTGCAATGATGTTGGCGTATGCCGCGTCTACTAGTATATTAGGTCATTGTTAATACCTAAATACTATAACTATGCAGCTTTTATTCTTCGTATAGACTTTTCTCTAAAATAATATGATACCCTTGTACGTAATATTCTTATCTTCATAGGAAAATACAGTATAACTAGCTTTATAACGCTGTTTCGTCCATGTTTTTCGCTCATAAACAAACATCAAGTCCATTGATAATAGAGTTTCAGAACTTTACTAAGTATAAACTATTATTTTTTATTGTTCATTAATTTTAAAAATCCCATGTTAATCATTCAAGCATACGAACATACAGACAGCCTGATGAATATATTCATTTTTGTCATAAGTCATTAATATACGTTTATTAAAGCTATAATTACAAACAAACACAAATTAATTTATTTCCCTAGTTAATTATCAAAATGACGTCACAAAGCACTAACTTGTGAGGTCCGATATTGAACTTGACGAATACACAACATAAATCACTTTATATTGAAACACGAATAAATTAACATTTCTATATTATTATTCAAAGACACTCCCTCCTTCATCAACTACTGTTAAGTCACTTAAGGACTTTAAGCTTTACCGACAAAAGATGGTGATACTTTTATAAATTACTAGCTTACCGCCCGCAGCTTCGCCAGCTTTGTCTAAATTCTAAAACCTAATAAATTATATACTAAAACCTTCCTCTTGAATCACTCTATCTATTAAAAAAAAACCGCATCAATCCGTTGCGTAGTTTTAAAGATTTAAGCATACAAAGGGACATAGGTACATAGGGACAGAGGAAGCGACTTTGTTTTATACTATGTAGTGATATCGTGTAATGTATAAAACATTGTCTATATTAATAGACAAAGCGACGTTCACGACCTTGACCACGCTCTATATAGTGCCAAAACATTACCTACAATAACATAATTAATGCATTTTAATAGTTTTTAATTTTAAATTTATTTCAGCTTTTTAATATATTTAAACGTACCAGTTTTGTTGTATTTTGATAAACATAAAGGCAAATTGAACATTGCAGCCCCTAAAAAGCTGTTTATTATCGATAATATTAATATACATTTAGAACTCATAAAATACTAAATCCTCTCAATAACACAGTCAGGACGTGGCACAGACTATAAAACGGGGATCACAAATGACAAATGAGTAGACGACATGACAATGAAAATTTTAATTTCAATGCACCCCTACGCGATACGATGTTTACTAGTTTTATTTATACTTGGATAATTTGTGCGTAAGTTTGTTTGTAGGCACTTCTGGAATTATTGAACAGGTTTTAAATCGTTATTCCAGAGTAACGTAGACTTGGATTTTTTCAAGGGATAATCGCTACATGATATAAAATAAGTCAATGTCTTAATAGATAGATGTTAGACAAAGCGGGCGAAGCCGCGTGCGGAAAGCTAGTACAAAATAAATACAATAAATGAAATATAGGACCGTTTTTTGTTAAATTATGATAGAAATGTTATTTAAACCATATTTATTTTCATCAATTTATACATAAAACACAACATATCCAAGCCATTCTCATATTATGAAAGACAAGACGATTGTAAATAATTTTTATCTTATCAACCAAGCCTCTGTTTTTGTTTTTAACGATTCAACACGACATTAATGATTATGCAAGAGAAATAATGGCCCGATGATAAAAAATAATGATCGGAGTCAATGTTAAAAATGCATTGGTTTCTTTAAAACTGAAATTAATTTGAAACAAATTTTTTTAAAGTATTTTTCATCATTTCATTGTTATCCAGAAAATCTATAGACTATAGAACCTTGGGTAGGTAGTGTGAGGTGGTAATACCTAATGAAAACTTAATAAAAAAATCAATACATAGGATTCTTTATGAACCTTATTTATTTTATATATGAATATTATTTTTTTGCGTAAAATTACAAGATTTCTCTATTTACTTGCAAACATCTAGGTTTAATTTACTAAATTCGCAAAACAATCTTAGGGTCAAAATTCAACTAATGGATTACTTAATCCCTAGATTATATCTAGATTTCGAGATACCTAAGTTATCGACTTAAATTGAATTGACCCGATAAGTATTGTCCAATATTTCAAGGAATTAAATGGAGTAATATTAATTGTACTTAAACATTAAGTGACATTTTAAGTGATACTTAAACTTAAACTGCTCTCGAACATTACAAAATTTCAACCTTTAACTTTAATCTAAATTTATGATAGGTTTAAATAAACAGTTAAGTAAACAAGTAAAGAAAACTGAAAGTTCTATTCCCAGTAAAGATTAGTTAAAATCTTCAGACTGATTTGTTGAAAAATATTGCTTTATTCAAATAAAGATTAATTAAATATTTGAAATATTGCTTTTTCGCTTTAAAACTACAAAATAAAAATTTATTCCGAATTGGTTATTTCTTCCCTTCATGGCTTACTGCAGTAGTTGTTTTTATATATTAATAAATAAAAAATCATAAACCACTGCATTCAAATAAAACGCATAAGATAGTATCTCCGTAAGTATTCATTAAACCCAATTATTACTATATATTTCTTGCAACTGAATGCGTTCAGACATTATGCAAATTTTTATACTTTGAGGTCATTATTGGTACAAGAATGCTCGTGAATACGCGAATTACATTCCCCGAAAGATACAAAACATTGTTCCATATAGGATTGTTTTTAAAACCCTTTATTATATTTAACGGTATTGCTACAATTTAAAACAGTCAATGTGTGCTACTACCACTAAAATGTAGGTAGGCAATAGGCATGTGAAAATCAAATTTATTATGATTTAAATGCCGCGCTTACTAAGAAATTAAGTTTGATATAAATTAATAAAAAATAGGCAATAAAAACAACTTTATTTATTTATTATTAAAATAATTTATTTTTCTCGTACTTGAACTGTGTGATCACGTCAGTCACGTCAATTTTGACAATGATACTTTTTAACAGGAGTTCGAACGAGATTTTCCAAATTACAGCTTGAATTTACAAAGGTTTCAAATATATAGTACCCAAAGCACTATTTACATGTAATGATTATTTAAGCTGGTATTAGCCAAGTTACAATTTTAATTAATATAATACTGAATGAATATAAGATAGGAATCGACACGCCGCCTACGCTCCACTATTGACATGAACAGAACCGAGTTGTTCTGGACTATATAACTGGGTTTATAACTATAATTATTAGTTAATGTTTATGGATTAAATCAAGTGGATTATCTACAAAGAATTTATAAAAAAAGCTTAAAAAGTTTGATGAGAACGATTTCCTTTTATACTTTTTCAAACGTAAGTACCTTAAATAACATTTTTACTCCGTTAAAATCACTAAACAAACCAAGATGTTTCATACAGATTGTATATTTTAAAACAAACATTGGAACCATAAAAATACATTCCCATATATGTACGTATTTCGTACGCGAACATGCTTTCTCCGAAAAACAATAAACTTTTATTAAACAAGATCACAGCTTTTCGTCAATCGTTCGTAATTGCTCACTTCATTGCATTTATAACGTTATTTCTTCATTAATTAACTTCATTATTAACTTTCCGATGAAAGCTATTTATCATTTAAATATGGTGAGATTTAATGAACACTGATTCAACGATTTGATATCAAATTTGCCATATAAGGTGTTTATGTTGATAAGTTTCTTTGATTATAATGTGTATTTTCTAATCTATAATAATATTATAAAGCTGAAGAGTTTGTTTGTTTGTTTGAACGCGCTTTTTTCAGGAACTACTGGTCCGATTTAAAAAATTCTTTCGTTGTTAGATAGCCCATTTATCGAGGAAGGTTATAGGCTATCAACACCCTAAGACCAACAGGAGCGGAGCAATGCGGGTGAAACCGCGCGGCACAGCTAGTGAAAGATAAAATAATCTTCGATGAACAGGTAAATTAATTGTCTCTCTAATCGCAATGTTACAATGAGAAATGAACTAATGAAAGTATATTCAAAAATATTGTCATCAAATTTATATATTACGTACTGAATACATTTGTAATATGATTACTTTTATAAACGAAATGAGATTCACGAAAATAACCAATTTTAAAACTCCTTCCATTTTAAATTATTTATTCCGATTAAATCAATAAAAACATCCAGAAAGTGTTAAAACAATATTAATCCGAAACAACTGAATCGAAATAAACCGCGAAATGTTTCAATCGTGATTCACAAACAATAACAATAAATATATTACGAAAAACCTTGCTCCTTGCCTTCTAAAATTACAAAATACGAGACTGTAGTTAAGCAAGTGTTGCCTTATAGGGAGTTTTTAGTATCGCATATTATTTTCAACAATTGGAATAAAAAGGAAATGAATATTGACGAGACACACTGAATTTCCGAGAGTTCAATGTGTATAATATTATGTATGTTATTGAATCTACGTAATATTATATGTGTTAAATTGAAAACTAGCTTCCGTCCGCGGCTTCGCCTGCGTGGTGTTTTTTCGGTCTATGGTCTTTCTCAGGGTCTAAAGATTGTCTGTACCAAATTTCATCAAAATCGGTTGAGAGGTTTAAGTGGGAAAGCGTAACAGACAGATAGTTACTTTTGCATTTATAATATTAGTAGGGATAGATTTTTTGCAGGTTGTTCGTTACAATGCTACTAAGTGATTTTACTATCATTTCTAACAATTGCGTGAATTCGAGAAATTCAATCATTCGAGAAAAACTACACTTACGAATCCTCTAAAGGCCTTTTTCCATTCAAATGTTTGCATATACCAATTACTTAATAAAGTGTATGAAATTACTTTATTAAGTACAATTATCAACAAAGTACATGCAGTACCCATCCATACACAGCTAATAATTCTACATAGGATGACTAACACTTCCTAACTTTCTAAATAAACCCTCAGACCTAGTTGCCTGATTTCACACTTAAGCGATTTCGTATTAAATGCACATTTACTAGTCGCATATATCTACAAATGACGGTTTGCTTTAAATTTATTGTACCATTCGTTCGCATTGTAACTGCCGATTCTAAGAAACTTTCCTATCGTATTTCATCTTTGTATATGAATGCTATGGAAATAAGCTCACCTTCTTAGTGGTTAGTTTAGGAATTTACCTGATTCTATGACTATACTAGCCACACAATTTACATCCTATAAGAGAAAGCTAAAAATATATCAGAGGGAAGAAAAATAGTAAAAATAAGCAAGACGGTGTTGAAATATCCTTTCCAACGAAGAGTGTTATTGGTCCTGCATCATAACTATGGTTGTTTTAGATCTTCCATCGCTAAAGACTTATTCCGTAATTAAAAGCTACAGTATCAAAATGCTATCTTGTTAGCTTACTAAAACTGCTCCTCATTTTAAAATTCTGCATATAAAACAAACTTTTTTCAATATTTACAACTCTCTTCAATAATAGTTATTACATAATAATCGTCATAAATAATCGAATGTATTACGACGCCTACTTCAAAAGTATTAATCATGCTCAGTGTCAACTTAATTACCTTAATTTTCTCGTAATTATTAAGTCGTTTGACATTCACCCAATCACTCGTCATGTTCTTTAATTTTTCTATATAATAGAGCTGTTCAAATTACCTTTCGTATAAATAAAATGTTGTGTCATATCATGGTTATAATGTTTAGAAAATATAATTACAAACTGCTGTAGCAACTGTAGATTTATTTGTAAACAAACGCGACTATGCAACTACAAATACTGGTAAATGTTAAAAATACTTATATGTAATGACGATTTGAAAGTGCTTCTAAATAGAAGTCTAATTGAATAAATGAATGTTTGAGTTTGAGTTTAATGTTGTTTTTTTTATTTTAGAAGGTTGTATAAATGTATCTAATAAGTAATATCTCATTCCTACAAACATTTTTGAAATAAAACAAATCACTAGCCACTGAATCCAGTTTAATTTAACAACAGAAAAACTATCAACTACATTTCGCATTTTCCCTAAATTAAAGGTTTTTTGCATCCATACATTAATTACTGTACTTCATTTCAACAATTCACGTAAACTACGTACCCATATGAAAAAAATCAGTTAGTATCAACAACCAACACATTTAAAAATTAAAATATAAATTATTATACCATGAAATTGTCTGCATGCAAGCAGCGTGGCTACTGCATCATTAAGTGGCTATCAATTGGAGATCTATTGAAATTAGTCGGCGAACGTTCTCAATATATTATTGTAGAGGCGATACATCAAAAGCTTTCACGCCGAAGCGTTGGTAAATGGGTAATTTTAATTATATTTATGGTTAGTAAAAATGTGCTTGTACATAAATAAAAAATATCTTCTTTTGCACTATTTTAGCATATTTGTATTCTTTGCAATCGTATTTTTGAACAATATAAATAAGTATTTTATAAACATTTATGTTAAGCTTATAAGCTTTAGTATATTTGATTGCAAGTTGTTAAATATGAATTTATACTAATCAAGTTTTTCTTTTGTTTATAGGTAAATATCCATTGCCGATTGGTAATGATAAAATTGGAAGAATAACACCATACTGACAAGTAATGTATGACGAATTAAGTATTCCTGTTCCTTGTGACTATAGGAAATAGATACATGCCTATATTATCGTCTAGCACTGGACCAGAATGCTTTTCACACCTGTAAAAGATTTTCTTAACAAGCAAGTTAAAGCTTCTGAATCTTCCGGAGCCTATAATTAAGCATCATTGGTTTTGAACCAAACCATTTCTAGTTTGTTTTATGCTACATTTTCTCTTATAATAATGACGTAATCTCCTGAACACTGAAACAAGATCGAATATTACTACTAGTTGTTTCTTAGTAACTTTACTTTCATTGTATTTGACTTTATTTATTAAAATACTCCGTAATATATTTAAACCACAATTTAAACTAATTGCTACTGTAAATTAAATATTCTTCAATGAATCGAGCCTTTCTATTTGTTATGTAAAATGTAGATATTTTATATCTACGATTTATTTCGAAATTATCTATTTAAACGCAATTTATGTAGTGTGTTTTTAATGTATTTTTAGTTGGAATGTCACAGTTTCGGATTGCAGTTTCTTGTTTACATTAATATTTTATAGTTAAATACCGATTTCAATTGATTTTATCGCTAAGATTTATGTGTATTATAAAAGTCAATTGTTTACAGAATATTTCTTATGCTAAATTTAACTGTAAAGCATAAAATTTATTATTTACACAACGTTTTCTACCATATCTAAATTCTATATTAACTAGCCGTCTGAATCTCAAGGGTTCATTCAGATAATAATTTTTAAATGCAACAAAATATATACAGTTATTTAGAATAAATACGTCGCAAAAGCAATACTTTTATATTATGATAAGCAGAAATATTCACAACAATATACAAAAAAATATATAGAATATATATTCTGTGGTTAAAGTTTAACCTAAATCCCAGTCCAAAATGGAGCAATTTGTATGACACATTATAACCTGAAAATAATTACAAGTAGCCCGAAGCTAGTATACAAATATAATATCAACACACCATAAAATTCCATAACGCGTGGCATCCGCCATTAATCCCATCAAACAGCTATCATTGATTGATCTACAAACCGGTAATGTGTCAAAGTATTCCGCCATTTTCATTAAATCGATTTACGTAACTGGATCAGATTACGCGCTAAATATTTATGAAGGCTCTATCGATACAGCTTTGATTTACAGCCGACGTGTGCGCACCTGCCTGCTAGTGTTGGTTTACTTTTCATTCATTGCAAATATATAGAATTTTCATCTAAAAAGATCAGTTTTTTCTGGTATTATTTATGAAATTTAAGGGCTTGCTCGTAAGGTTGTGTTCATATTTGTACAAATTGTTGTAACACATTACCTACGGACCTACCACAGATAAAATTAATAAGGTGTATTGTTAACATAACGAGCATTTTAAATAACATAAAAAAATTTAAATCTGAAAAATCTAATTTCCACCTTATAATAAAATTGTCATACACCTAGCAATTCAAAGGATAAAGTTAGCTTATGTTCATTTATTTTTATTTTATTTAATTTTGTTAATCCAACAGCTTTACAATATATGTGATAAGATTTTACTATTTTATTGATTAATTGAACAAATTGCCAATAAGGATTACAACATATTATTCTTAAGAATAGATCATAAACTAGAGAGGTATACAATAATATTAATAAAAAAAACATAAAAATAACTACAATAGAATAATACTTAGTTACTTAATGTGTGTGAGCGTATGTGTGTGCATATGAGTGTTTGTGTGTGTGTGTTTTTTTGTGTGTGTATGTGTGTGCGTGCGTGTAGGTGTGTGTGTGTGTGCTAGTGCTTGTTTAAATAACCATTTATTTTAGATATTTCATTAGCAATTAGCATGTATGTTATTTTGTAACATACAAACTACAAAGTTATCCTAACAATCGAATTCAAAATATTATTTCCTTTCATATGTCTCTATCTAAATTTCTCAACAACATTAAACTATTTTCCAGCAATATCTATAAAAGCACGTTCATTTAACACGTCCGATCCCACAGTCGTATCGTAACCGAAACTGTCGTTGCGATAAAATCGTCACGATGTGTCACCGTGAAGGGGTTTCACAACAGATCGTGCGGGTTCGCGGATCGTCGTCACGATCACGTCACGATACCAATCTGGTGACGGAGCTCTTCATTTTACCGTTTTGACAGTGTACTGTGTTATTCCAAAAATGTATAGATTTGCTACTGATATACTGAATAATTTATAACGTAGTTAGAGACTTTCAATTCCAATTTAAGTAATGCAATGGTGAGCGCGTGAGGGAGAGAGGAAAGAAGCTATCCTATCTTTAGTTGAAAGAAATATATGTATACAGAAAAAAGGCTTGATTTGAACACATTTCTTAGTTATATAAACGGAAACTTTATGCAAACAGGATAAATTTCACAAAACAGCATTCAGTAACAATAAGCTTCAGTTTTATAATATAAATATAAAATTAAAGTGAATTATTTCGGGTCTATCTATACCTTATTTACGCATTCTCACCATAGAATATATACTTACAATATTACGGCTCATCTTCTCACACATACAGTGTGGTGTAAGGCTGGTTGCAGAGCTTGACCGACCGTCAGTGCGTACCGTCGGTCCTGACGATACGCATCAACAATTGTATGACTATGACACTAATGCGCATGACAATACGCGTGCGTATGGTCGGTCTAGCTATGAAAGGTTTTATGAATTTCCATACATATGACAAGCGCGACTGACGTACGCACTGACGGTCGGTCAAGCTCTGCAACCAGCCTAACATATTATACCGTTGATTTGTATTACAAAGCCAAATTGTCGATGTAAGTTTCATATAATACGTGCCGTGCAAGTGTATCAATATAATGAGTCTAATTTCACTTATTGCATTACACAGTTCATATACTACTTAGAAGAAATAGGTCATGTTTTTTCAGTATTGTCTAAAATTTCCCTATTTCACAAAACATTTAAATAAACCGCAGGAGATTACCATGATGTCTTATAGCAGTATTGTTTCCAGTTTGAGAAAGTGATGGCGCTAGACGACATATATAGCGCTTTCATTTTTCCACATTGGTAATAATACTGCTTTATTTATTTATTAAAGAATTTCCAACAAAGGACACACATTAATTATATTCTATATAGATTAATTAAAACATCATGGCACGGGGATATGTCTAGTGTGATATTTGAAAAGTGAAAAGCTACTTAATAGCTTTTGTTTTCTTCATAATAAAATCTACATTAAACACCAGCAATTGCAGCAAGAATAATTGGTCAAATACAATGTAAAAGTTATTACATTAATCCAAAGGTAGCCGTGCTCGAGTTGTAATAAATATAACAAAAGCAAAAGTCAATTTCTCGCCATGGGATCGTTAAAACGTGGTCACGACCAAAATCTTGCAGTCGGATTTACGATAGCTGCACCTACAGTTATTAGCTATGTTTTACGCTTTAGAATTACGTTTGGTGTGGGAAAAATTTATTATTATAATTGACTAGCTCTGCCCTGCGGTTTTACCCGCATTGATTCGCTCCTGTTGGTCTTAGCGTGATTATTATATAGCCTTCCTCGATAAACGGGTTAACACTGAAACAATTTTTCAAATCGAACCAGTACTGAGATTAGCGCTTTCCAACAAATAAACTCTTCAGCTTTATAACATTAAGAGTATAGTGCTGATTTACACAGGGTCAGTAGACAAGTCAGTCACAAGTCAGTCGCGGCGCCGAATTTCGGCGCCGCGACTGACTTTAACTGTTTACATAGACTTCAAGCCTCTGTACTGACTTCAAATCTGTTTACACAGGGTTTTTTTTCGGGTCAGCACTGATTTGCCTCGAATTTGTAAATGAAAAAACTGACCCTGTGTAAATCAGCACTATAAGATAAGATGATCGAACTGGGGCAAAAACAGAGTCAAAACTTGATGATTGTTTAGATGTGATATCACTTCGCCGTCGAGAGGTCTTGATAAATTGATATCTTCTTATTATAACACTTGTATCAATTAAGGGGCACATTGTTACATAGTAAACGATACTCATGTACTACTACTCATCGCTCTACGAAAAATAAATTGCACTAATTAATAAACAACGAATAATCTTGAATTAGACCAAACATCCACTCTAAATTTCATAAACTAAATTATATCCCACACAAGTACATTGCATATTACTTACCGTACTATGTAAACACGAATAACCTTTATTATTAATTCTATAAATTAGCTTGCGAAACAAAGATAATAAGTATCTGTGGTGTTTATCTGGATCGTAGTAGACCTTAGTAGTCTGGTGACAGAATACAAATGTCGCTTCATAATTCTAACAAATATCACGTAGCAAGTGAGGTAAACAATAGAATTGTTTTATTCAATTACATGCTGTTTTATTATATCTAGCCTTCCGTATTTAAGCGAGTAATATTGTAATCATAATGGTTTAACCCATTGAGCCCCAAGTGGCCCGATCGGCCCACGACAGATGTTCTATTGTGTCTGTGATTCCGGGGCTTGAGTTATTAAAAACGTTATTTTTGGCGAAATGGCACCGTTAAGAATTGAATCCGTGCAGAAATTGTATAGTAATATAATAAAAACATATTTTATTGACCATAAACACACCATACAGATACAAAAAAATGTATAATGTAAGTATGCATTTTAATGAATGATATTAGTATTCACGGTTACAAAAGATTTAAAAAAAAGTATGATTTAGGTATATCTGAGCAAATAAATCGCCAATATTTTATAGATTTTAGATAGATGTATTAAGATAGAGAGAAGAGAAGTTCAGTGTAATTTAAATTTCTATTGATAGAGTGGCTCAATGCAGGCTTTCGTTACAATCATAGTTCTTACAAAATCGCTGGTAAATCTGCCACAATTAGAATATAATACGAAGTCACAATGGCAATAGAATATAGATTGCCGTAAATAGCACTTGACACGGATCTCGCTTCGAAATCTCACGTAAGATCTGATAAGTTGGCCCTTTACTTGCTGACGTGATGTGCATTGTTATATACATACTGCAGTTAATCAGCCATGGGATAATGAATAAGACTGTGGAGTATTTTCTTGAAATATGAAATATAATGTGTAAGGTTTTAATAGAGTCGTTGAAGCATCGTTGAAGTTAGTAAAGGTTGCGTTGACAAGAGATAAGAAACAAAGATTTTATGAGCGCTGTACGTTTATTATCATTACTAAAATGTCCCTATTTTTGCGAAGTTGTCAAAAATAAGGCTTTTTGAAGGTTTAATGATACCTCCTATTGGATAAGCGACAATGTTGTATGCAGCACCTAAAACCTTTTCATTGTAGCCTAACTTTATTTAAAGTAGTAACGAAAACCATATTATTTACAATGTTTCTTTTCCGTAGGTACCACTTTGTAGAAGACATGGAATATTCAAGGAATATTTTGTGAGTGATCGCTTAAATGATAAAATAACTAATCAAATTAATGCTCTGGATCTGGAAGCTAAAATTAATTAATTTAACAAAACATAAAAACCAAAACGATTATCATCTAAAAATTATTAAAATCTAATGCATATACATGCTGACAATAGGCATGACGAAAGATTTTGAAATCCTCTTCCATAATGTGTGTATACGTTTACTATACAAGAAAAACCCTATATTTCGGTAATATACCTAAATTTAACGAAGATAAAAGCCATTTTTCAAAAAATATTTATTAACTGTGCCAAAACAGCTCGCAGGTGTCATGGCGTAGGCATGACGTCACTCTTTAGTAAATACGTAATTATTTGTACGCATTGCGAAGAAAATTAAAAAAATATTTATTGAATATGAGTTATAGAAACGAATTTCAAAGTTTATAAGTGGTGTGCAGTATTGCAGTGTGAATCCACATTTAAATAATGCTCAAAAATGTGTTAGTAATTATTTCAAGTGAGAAAATAATAAGAAATGATTGTATAAAGTTGGCGCGGAGAACCCCGAAACCACGTATTCGTGAATTCGCAATTATAATTCTGTTCTGAGTCGATAAAGCATACGTGAAACAATAGAAAATAAATAAAAATGCGTATTTTCAACATATTATTCATAACAACAAAATACATCTGACGTGAGTTGTTTACTTAAGCGTGACGTCACGCGTGTTTTAGTCAAAATGGCCAACTGCAGAATTTCAATGTTTTATTTTATTGATAATCTCATTAATCTTAATGTTTTTAAGATTTTTAAGTCACTATATTTAATTTATTTATTATACATTTTCCCTTAAAAACATTAAAACGATCATTTATGGATACTGTCGTCATGCCTATACTTCCGCTGCTTTCAAATTTTGAATTTAACAAAGTATTTTTTTTTAATAAATATCTTTTACCACACCTACAATCTAAAAGAAAGAAATATCTGAATATTTATTAAAACGTTTCGATCTGAATCCTATTAAGATGCAGTTAAAACACAATTAAAATTTAGCATTCTCCATCAAAAAACTAAATTCAGCATACTTTATTTATAAACTCAATTCCAATAGAATAAAAACATCTACACAACAAAAAAGTCTCGAAAAAACATCGACAGAACGACAAAAAGCTACCGAAAACATACCAGTGTGCAGTGTTATGACGTAATAATTAGGCCAAAAAAATTCTCAGGCCAATAGGCGGGTTCACACAGAGCGAGCAGCCTCGCGAAGCAATTGCTGCACGAAGCTCGCATTTTTCATACACGGCACGATCTTATTCTAAACGAACCTTTTGTTTTTTTTTAGAAACCAAATGGTTGATAAACATTTTAAATATACTATACTTATATGTATAGACTAAGAGCAAACATCGATGACACACAAATATTTGCCCTGGGTGGGAATCGAACCTACGACCTGTCCTTCGCGAGGCTGCTCGCTCTGTATGGACCCACCTTATGACTAATATTGTAACAAATTGTATACGCTAATTGACTAATTAAGTTCACACTCAACTATTAACAAGTTGGTACAAAGCTTATGTTATAAGCCAGTTTAAATTTACAGCTATTTTTTGCATTAATTATTTTAATTGGGCGTTATGCTTTGTTACTTTTGATGGCTTTGTGAAAATATTTATATTAAGATATAGGTATATAAATTAAATAATTTCTAAATTGGTAAGCAAAATATGCGAATAAACCGTTATTTAAAGTCCAATTTTTTGCCATTCTTTGATAAGAAAAAAGTAATTATAATAAAAATCCACCTCATATTATGTTGTTGATAAAATTCTTATTTGATATTCTTTCTTAATCTTAGTAGATACGTTTAAACTGATATACTCGTAGATACAGCAAAAATATCGATAGATCAATCATCAAAAGCTCCCTTGTACAAATTGAAATTCATAAAACTAATCTAGGTATACTTACCGATATTATAAAGCTGAAGAGTTTGTTTGTTTGAACTCGCTAATCTCAGGAACTAATGGTCCGATTTGAAAAATTCTTTCAGTTAGATAGCCCATTTATCGAGGAAGGCTATAATATCATTACGCTAAGACCAACAAGAGCGAAGCAATACGGGTGAAACCGCGGGGCACAGCTAGTACATAATATGACGATTAATCAATTGTATTACCAGTATACTTTTAATATTAGTTGAAAAAAATTATCGAATTCAGATCTACGGTTACTAGGTGACCGTAACCATGACCGTGACTCAGCGTCTGTCTCAGACATTTGGCTAACGGCAAACAATCACGCACTAGTTTTTATATATTTACAAAAAATATAATAATATACTAGAATAATTAAAATGTTGATACATCTGTTTTAGTTGTTGTTTTTTTTTATTCGATATATTTCACTTATATATAAATCTTTATCAAAAAACTCGGTATATTATTCTACAAAATTTTCATAATTTTTATTAATACAAATAAAGCTATAAAAATTAAACAGTAATATGTAACTATTATAATACAAAGTTTATTAAAAGTCTGTATATAGTACCTGGCTATTTATTCAATAAATATTTTAGTACATATTCACAAACGGCACACTATAATAATAACTTAAATTACAATACAATAAAGATATAAACATGCTACATTCAGAGCTCATTCCTTAAAAGTCGGATCTGCGTATCGATTTATAAACGACGTCAATTACGTATTATGTCTTCATTTATGCGAATGAATGCCCAAAATACCAAATTAACCTCCAATAAATACTAATGACCTGTAATAAAACGCCTTGAAACAAAATTGCTAAAGGGCTTCAATTACGAAAACTACTGAACCTATATTGATTAAACGCTTCGTGTGATATCAAAGTGGCGTTAACTCCGCAAGATTTTAAGATATCTTTCAAAATGTGCCTTTCCAATTCTTTCAAATTGTTGCCTAATAGAGTACTAGGGGATGACGTCAATTTTGAACTATCTCCTGAAGAAAAGTTTATCAAAATCGTTTTCGCAGCTTAACCGTAAAATCGCAATACACTATTTCGAATTTATAATATAAGTATGTACTAATATAAAAAAAAATTACCAGCCCATACTACTTTACGTAAATCACACATTTACATAATATCCATTCATCGTTTATAAAAAGCGAATAATTTCACGAATCGAACTCAAATTAGCGGTTTATATAAAATATATAAAGGTCACGAATGGAAAGCTTGTACGTTATGTAAAACTTTGTTTACAAGTACACTGTAATGGTAGTGATGGTAATAAATCATGCGACTGATTGAATATCTATAGGAATTAAAATATTTGCTCGTAAGTACACGGTTTTGCAACGGCTAGATCGATTTGGGTATTGTTTTAAAGTTTATGGCATTATTCATGAGGTTTTAAGAACAATTAACTGCTCCTATCTTTGTGAAAAAGAGCCACGTATTTCTTTTTTACTTGCAAACCTTACTAGTAGAAATAATAATACAAAATAATCAATGAATTGAATGAATGTACACGGGGAAAATCGATCATATAAAATGGATGGCCTACAATCTAGAATTCAACTATGTGAAAAAACTAGCAGTTACCCTTGACTTGGACTTGGTTGAGAAATGGACTGACCAACTAGGCGAAGTTTTATATGAATACATTTGTGACATAATTTTAATGTATGTATCCATAGGCTGTATGAAAACTATCTGTAATATTCCGACAGCCTACAGAAGAGAATAGTAAAAAGCAAGGAAGAACTACCTATTTCAATAAAGGAAGTAAATTATGACTTTTGATTCTAAGACTCCCAAAATGAAATCAATTGATTTGTCGATGTAAGAAGCTTTCAACGACATATTAAACAGAACGTCATCAGTGTACCAAAAAACGTCTAAATTAATTTCCTTAAGAATTCCCATTCGTCTTCAGCCAGTAACTTTCCTTTACAAAAAGCTCAAGGCACAAACGTGTCGGCCAATTTCGAGTGTCTTTTATGAATCATGTACAATGAAAGACCATGTCCCAGCTCACGAAAATTCGTGTTTAATTACAGACACTTGATTTATGGCTCTTTTAATTTGAGACAGTTGATTTAAGATCCTCAAATACCTTTCAAGTTGGAAATTGTTTGTGAAAGGAATTATGCTTATTAGCTGTAATGACAGCAAGAAATTTGACAGCTCTAAAACCAGATGACTTATTTAGTAAGAAGTTAATAAATGTTGAAGCTGAAAGGAGAATGGCGAAACTGGGCCTAACTGTTACAGAAATCATAAAATATTTAAAATTCATTATATTATTTTTAGTAATTCTTGGTAAAATATTTACTCCTGATTCTATGGGAAAACAAATCTTTGAAAAAAAAGATAATGTGTTCACTACCGGCATTGTTATTTAGATTTCTATGACTACCGGTCTTATCAAGCAGAGATTGTCAGTGTTGTCAGGAGTAAAAAAGTCTGTGAAAAAAGTCGAATATATCGATTAATACGAATGAATGTCTATATTTTATTTTTAATTTTATTGAATTCAAATGCTTTATAAATCAGAAGCAAAACTTAACTTATTTTTAACACATATCTTAATTTATTTAGATCATTCTATAAAATATAAACATGTTTTACTTAATCAATAATAATTATAACATTTTTATTTAGGTAGCTGGCCATTAATAAAATGTCAAATTATTAATCATAATTGTGTCAGTTATGAGTGATTTGTTTATGTTTGTTGTTTGACATTTGAGTGAAGTTTTAGGCCCTTCTCCCATTACGATACGCATAGGCGATTCAAGTATCCTGCAAGTCTCGGAGACTAGTCGCCGCGGAGTATCTCACATACATTTTTATGTAGGCTCGCACACTACGCTACTGGTATCCTACACGTCCGCGACTAGTATAGCACTACTCACCGTGTCGGTCGCTTTTGCATCGCGGCTCGACTCTCGCGCGTATCTTTTCGTTAGAAAGATAAAAATATCTAATCATCATGTTGTAGTTCTCGTTCGGCTACAAAAACTCTACAATTTATGTTTCTTTCAATATATGGATGAATCCAGTACTTCTTACTCTTACGTTGGCGTCTTCTATTTCTATAAAAAAGAAAAACTGCAAGAGATTCTTCGTCACTGGAATTGCTGATTGCTCGACATAACGACGTAACTGTTGTTGCAATAAATAAATGAATTATTATTATTATAACGTCGGTCCACAAAAACGAGGCACAATAATGATGAATTTAGTCGCATAATATGCGAGCATCGGGTAGCCAGCAAATATCTAAGTAGTATTCTACGCGAGTATCGTATTCTAGAAGTATCGTACCTAATGGCAGAAGGGCCTTAGTAACGTTATATTCAAAATTGATCTTAATCAATATCCCAATATCTCTGCTATCCCATAGAAAAGATCTATAATTATTATATTCATAGAGTCTGTATATTTTTATCTATTTAATCACCCATAAATCATCAGTGTAACGATCAGGCCCAGAGTCCTATGGGAGTTTGCCATTCTCCTTTACGAGTAACTATGTCAGATCCAATTTACCAGTGTAAAATTCTTGCATTTTGATTGCACTGCCTTCATTTGTAAATAATTAACTTCACAAATTGCAACGAACACGAATACAATTAATACTTTTTTCCGATTGTATAGGTTATCTCAAATTGATGTGGACCCAGACAACAGATGTTTTAGCCTAATTACAATATTTTTATATGCGTAAAAAACAGTGGTTTTAGCCTACTTACAAATTTTTATTTTTGTAAAATTTTATGTTTGTGATAAAAGTACGACCTAACCAGTGTGGCCTCTTGTTTATTCATTAAAGTACACCATTACAAATTACGCAAATCAATCAGTATATATCGATATGGCTGCAAATTGTGTAACAATTGACAACTTGATTTTACCCATAATAAAATCGACATTTTATCCTTTCAGATCTCGCGGCGTTACGGCAACTGCTGGAGAGCGAAACCGGAGGCACAACTTGTCCGAGCTGTAACATGCCCTTTGATAAGGGCAAAAAGAGAAAGTTGATTGACACTTGCGGACATGAGCGGTGCTACGCTTGCATGTTTAGGAACGAATCTTGTCCTATATGTGCGAGGAAGAGTCAGCGGAAAGTGATGGAGAGATACACGCCGTCGCCGCAGAGGCTGGTCGAGCCGGAGTGGCAGTCCCCCCTGCGCCTCCCCAAGCCTCCTAAGCAGAGCCTCGCCCAGAGCTGCCCCACACCACCGCACACCAGAAGAAGATTCTTCCTAAGTCCAAAGTCCTTGCGCAGCCCGTTCGCGCAACGCACGAGGCATTCACACGAAAATCACGTGCCTTTATCAGGTAAATGTTTGTCTTATATGAAAAGCTCTCTAACAGAGAATGGAATAGTGTCTTAATAATGTAGATAAATAAATTGACCTATTTCTTAAGCTGAACAATCCGGTACAAAGCTTTCATCTCTCCGCCCATACTTATATCCGGTTAGGAAATGATATGTCCATTCTCTGTAAGGCACAATCGTTTAGATGTTCAAGTTTGTGCGTCAAGGATTCCACCGCATTGTAAATAATGGTGAGTGACAGCGCGACGCCCACGCGACGCCGCCGGATGTACGTAGGTTCGTAAAGGACCGGTTGCTAGTATTTATTAACAGGTCGAACTTTTGCAACACTGCCCGCGCAGACTGCTAGCCGACGAATAATCTCGGCATCTGTTACATTTTCTAATTCCATTAATTACATCATGAGCGAAATATATAGCGGCCAGATCGCAGCTGCGGGGCCTATTTGTTAGCGACACTTCGTTTGTATTTAATCAGCCGTTTACATTTCTATCTGTAAATGTTAGTAATGTCCCGTGAGATTTGCCGTTTTGAGTGATTGCAGTCATTTTATATTGACACGAGCTCAAACGCTCTCGATAAGTCAAAAGATAATTTACGGTTGTGAAACCCTGGCGCGACAGCTGTTAACTATCTCGTTGCAATATATTTCGCACTGGAAGAGTTGGGCACTGAGGAGTTTAACGTTTTAACAGGGCTGCCAGAGGAAGGTCCGAGGAGCGCGGCGTGGCCGAGCCTCGTGTTCAATAAAATAAGATCTCTGTGGTCCGCACACTCGTCCGTGCCGCAGGGACTGAATCAATTGACAGGCACGAAACGATTATTACGTCCGAAGAATGTCGATCGAATTGATAAACATGATTCATATCACCATAAAATAAAACTTGACCCGAATCTTTCAAAACTTATATTTTAATTTTTAACATCAATAACAGTTTTATTAACTCGTGATTCGGTCGGTTCGTTCTGTAGACGACTCGATTGAATGTTAAAATGGATTGGTTTCGTAAAATCGATTCTTTATAGTTTCTGATAAACAAATAAGTGATTCGATCCACATTCCTAAGCCGAAGCGGCACAATTTTTGCACACCTTATTGCCTGTTCGGAGTCGCTCCATTTTATTTGATGCACAGCTTTTTATAGACCGGTTTATATTTCGGTTGTTTTTGTTTTTGTGTTCCGCAGCTTGAGTTGATTCATTCGTCATTTGTTTGTAACAATAACATCACTGTATAATACAATGGTAACTGTCATTTACATATCGAGCGAGAAATTAAGCAAATACTCGATATTCAACGATAATAATCTAATCGTCGATCAAATATTTTTACGTGGGAGAATTCGATCTTAAGATTATTGAGTTTCAGATAAGGATCAATTAAGTTATTGCTTTGGTTGAAAACAAACTAGATATCTTAACTACTAAATCTAACTTATCTTTTAATTTTAATATCGTTTACAATTTTCAAGATCCGTTTTACGGCTGTTGAAGTGTTAATTAAATAAATTATTAAGGCTTGAACTGAGAGATATTTCACTGAATGTTCCAGTAAATCGGTTGCAGAGAGAAAGTTCTCTAATAAAGTTGATATAGGAAAGGATGAACAAGATTTAGCATCAGTGTGTCGCTATTTAATTTTAAATTATGACTTTGTATATTATATCTTAATATTTACAACTTTTGAACTTATTAAGTCTATCATTTAAAATCCATATGTGTTGCATATAAATGGCATATTGATATTCAGAACCACGCATCTCTTTATATGCACTGTTAGCGTGGAGGCGCTACGTTCCTATTATTACAAAGTATTTTGCATTATATGGAAATAGTGCTTTGACTGTCACTAACACAAACATAGGTATATTAACCAGAACATGAGAATTTAAGGAACCTTCTTAAAATAACATTTAAATGTATAAAGGTTTGAAAAAGTTTTCTCAAAATTAGTTCAGTATTTTAGCCAAATAGTATTCTATAGATAATATAGACATAGCAACATACACGTGTTAACAAAAAAAGCTAAGGTCAGACAATAGTTAAGCAGCTAATAATATCTTCCGGTTGTGACCTCATTCATACATAATTAGGAAGTGGGTTTTGTAACAAAACATCGTATTAAACGTATCATATCTATACATTTTAAATTTTAATCTTGCAACGGTAAACATGTATATATAAGCAGTATTTTAGCAATCTTGTCTTCTTAAAGGACTTTCACTTTAAAAACTTTTTAAGCCTATTATGATAAGCCCAACAGCCGTTTTGCGTTATACAAACAAATAAGGATTTAAAATTAATAAATAAAGATTATTGATACGAAATGTGTAATAACTATAATATTTATTTAAAATGTTATAAAATAAAATGTTTATTGTACTTAAAAAAATTACTCGATTCCAAGTACAAAAAATAATAATTATTAGTAATTATCGACTGAACATAGCGCTATCTACCAAAAAATCATGAGTCAAGTTCAACATTGATGCAACATTAGTTAAAGGATATTCAGTTTCCTTTACTACTTACTTCTAATTATTGCGGAAGCTTATTACCTACGTATCCTGCCGTTCCTGTCCCATAATATATCGATAAAATAATAACAATGAAGGCCGCAATCTACATATTTATTGCGAATATCGTGAGCTGTAGGTGGACGCTTATTCACAGATTATGTCATGAAATATAGACCAAGGTTAACGCCCGCGCTGAAAGCCTTACGAAATTTCTCTTCCATTATCACCTGATTCATATAACCCTACTCTTATATGGAATACAATAGGATGAATGGTGTTTGTGATAAATCTATACTAATATTATAAAGCTGAAGAGTTTGTTTGTTGAACGCGCTAATCTCAAAAACTACTGGTCCTATTTGAAAAATTCTTTCGGTGTTAGATAGCCCAATTATCGAGGAAGGTTATAGGCTTATATATCATCACGCTAAGACCAACAGGCCACAGGGGCGAATCAAAGCGAGTAAAACCGCGGAGAACAGCTAGTTCTTAATAACTGTTGATATTTTACCTGATTTTGAGATAAAGATTTAACCATATTAAATAAACTATTTTGATCTTTAGTTTATTATACGTAGGTATATTATTATGTATATTTCTTTTTATATCTTACGAAGACCATAAAATATAAGGAAAACTATCTAGATTTTGCAATAATACTTGTTGAGTAAATATAACCATGGTCTTTAACTAGCAGTAATATCGTCTGCTTCCTTTATTTCATAATTTTCCTTTTTACATTTCATAATATTAATGATTTAGTACTAATAGAATGCATTAAAATAAACAATTATTTATCGAATTATACTTATAATGAAGTGTAATAAATAAATAAAAAATGTGTGTGTGTACTAGTGTACACACGTAAGAAGATGGCGCGTAACGGAAAAATGTCACGCGTAACGAAAAAATGTTACACAAAATTTTTTTCCAACCCCGATAAAGAAGTTTCACTTCAAATATTCCCCTGCATCAATAACTAATCTTCTCCCTTGCATAATTCTTAAAAAGTAGTTTAAAAATTAATTCAAATTTCAAAACTATTCAGTCCCCTTTTATTTAACTCATCAATCATGAGCCCTTTAAACTACCTACATTGCCTGCTCATGCTTTGTCAGTAACTAGAGGTCCAAAAACTATTCAACCACGCCCCTAAGGTCAACGTGAGACCTTTGACACTTCTACAATTATAACTTCTACTCCTTCTACTTGACAAGTGACATGACACCGTTAGCTTATAAAGTTTCTTTAGTATGTGTTTTATCTTTTAGGCGTATCTTTAAATGTAGCTGATGTTAAAGTTTAAAGATCCATCTCTTAGTGCCCTTACGCACTAGCGGTTAACCGCGGGGGCGGCTAACCGCGCGAATAGCCGCTTTCCCATTTTAATATGCAACCGCTTATGATTGTACGCACTAATCATAAAAGCGGTTACATATTAAAATGGAAAAGCGGCTAACCGCGCGGTTAGCCGCCCCCGCGGTTAACCGCTAGTGCGTAAGGGCACTTACGCTAAATTTCCAAAAGGAAAGATTGTAATTTATGGGAAATTAGAGTGATTAATTCCAGAAAAATGCGTAAAGCTTATCATGCAGCACGCTATATGTTAAATTGCAAAGAACCTCTATGCTTACTTATATATCTACTAGCTTACCGCCCGCGACTTCGCCCGCTTTCTCTAAAACGATTTGAGATTTAAACTATCCTATCTCTCAAGTTGGATCGAACTGCACATGGTGTGCGAATTTTATTATAATCGGTTAAGTGGTTTAGGAGTCCATTCAGGACAAACATTGTGACACGAGGTTTATATATATTAAGAATATATATACTTACTACATACTTTTATTACAAAGAGTTAGTACGTAATACTACAGTCTAACAAACCATACTAATACTGTGGTAATACCTTGTTATAGACAATCACAGACCTACCGAGTTAGTTATAGAAAGTCTCTGAAAGTAATAAACCGTTTTATTAATTATCCTGAGTCCCTAAACGTCTTGCTGATTTATCCCATATCCCTCATCCCATATTTTAATAATTTTCAAGGCACGTGTATCCTTACCCTATTCTTCATTCGTATATACATGGATTTATTCGTGAAACACTCAGATAAAAGTGCTTTCTTTGGTTGACAAGTGACGGCGCAGTTCAATTGACAGAAATGACAATTCGCGATAAGAGGCGCACGAGTTTATGTTATTGCTTTCGAAGTGTTTATAAAAATCTTTAAAAATGCGGTCAATGCATATTTGTATGTTTGTAGACATTTTTGTTTGCATGATTTGAAAGCAGATATAGATATTTAAAAATTGAGATTTTGTATAAAGATCACAGAAGGTCACTGATTTTTAGAAAGAATAAACTCAAAAATTCTACCTTTCTTAAAAGATTTTCTAGAAAGCCACTTTCTTATTCAGCAAAGTAGTTGTCGCCTTTGGCTGTATTTTTACTTTTATTTTCGCCCGACCGGGGTTATGCGGTTATGAGTTAATAAGTTTTAATATTTTTTATAATAAATGGAACTTAGCAACAACCACATTGTCTCATAACAAAAAACATACATAAATGTATAATATAAGAACAGTTTCTCATCAAACGCCGCGTAAACAATGTAACATGACATGTAGTCACTACAGACTGTGTATGGGATGTTATCACACTCCCACGTATTCAAGCTTCGAAGCCTTTATATATTCAATGTTAAACTTTTATATTATGTATTGAAAACTATATGAATATAATACTAAATAAAAAATAATGAAATAGAGATGAGAGTAAAAATTAAATTAGGTACCTAGTTATAATTAGCGAAAAAACTGTCCCATTTTCTGATCTATATCTTTTATTTTAGATTTTCTTACTATAATGACGTGATAGAATCTTTATCTATTTGTCTGTTTGAGACGTTTGTTTAAACTGCTGAAATAATATATTTACGAAACATACGAATACTATATGCATAATTCATCTCCTACAACATTCAGAAAGCAAACTCGCAAACAAAGTTATATACTACTAGCGGTCAGCCCCGGCTTCACCCGTGGTGGTGGTATTTCGCAATAAAAGGTAGCCTAAGTTCTTTCTCAGGGTCTAAAAATTGTCTGTGCCAAATTTCATCAAAATCGGTTAAGAGGTTTAAGCGGGATAGCGTAACAGACAGACAGACAGAGTTACTTTCGCATTTATAATATTAATAATATATTAGGGATTCACATAATACCAAAATCTCTACCTAAAGTCGTTCCTACATAATACTTATATACCAATCCCATCGCGTCGATCCCATATATTTAAGTATCATGTCCGCCAAGCGATTCCCACGCAATGCGCAGGTGTCGGTGACGTCACAGACGACCAGCGTTTCCTTTTCAATCTTACTTTTTACTTCAATTTGCCTTTCGACTGCATAAAAAGTAATTGGCAAGAACTTGGGACTCGGAAATGAGGCACATTTTGGTTTTTGGTAAATTTATGCAAAGTTATTTAAATTATTCATGTTGTTTTATATTATCTACATAGGGACTGAATATTTTTGGTAAATGATTTGTATTTTGTAATGTTTGTACTCGAAAAAATTACTTTAAACTTTCCTTGGGTTAGTTAGTGCGTACCTACAACAACGTTTGTTATGATATTAGATCATTATTTAAAACATTAATTTAATCGTTTGGATATACTTACTTTTATAGTAACTCCAATTAAGATGACCCTATAAAAAGAGTTGATAAGTGATAACAAAAAGCGACATTATAACAATTAATTAGTACTCTGCGAATTAGAAAACTTTAGCTTCCCATAATTATTATACAAATACAGAAATTCCCTCACTTATTTACCTACCAAAGAAAAAGCTTTTCTAAGCTTCACTTCCTGTACATAATCCCACAGCTTAGCTGATTTAAAAATCAAATATGAGAAAGTATAAACCTTTAGAACATCAATCATACCATATTTACGGCCGTTACGGTGGCTACACACGTAATTGAAAGCTTGTGACAAGCCTGGATGCACAAGCATGCTTGACATGCATCACCTAACACGGGGCGTTCACGCTTACTTTTACGTGTTAAAACTCATCATTAGGTTTTTGTTTGCATGAATTTGACGGCATGATGTGTGGTGTGAGACGGATTATTTTGTACATAATTATTTGCGTTGAAAGCATGATGTGTGATGCATGACACACTTGTTACATATAATTACAATATATATTTTGTTCTAGATGACGAAGGCGGTCACATAAAGCAAGGCTATGAGTCCAGACGGCAGAATGACTTGTACATGCGGCTTGGCTTGTTGCTCGGCGAGCGAAGGGGGTCCAGGAACAAATCTAGGGACAGTTGTACGTCTCTTGCGTCCCTGGATGCCCATACACTTGCCTCGCATAATACTAGTCCGGTTTGTATTCATGTTTATTATTGTTTAATAGAGAGCACACTACAACTACACAACTTTTACAAGTACCTACAACTCAGTAGACTGGACGTAGTTTTAAATATTTAATAGAAATTAGTGATCAATTATTATTTTATGGATACAATATTTTGTGCTTTACGATACTCACATCCACGTAGTACAATTAATGTAATTAACTATCGAAGTAATTTTATTGTCTTCGAAGTTTATCTAATGAAGCTACAATCTTTTTCATAATGATTTACTCGACAACACAAAACTATCAAAACGTAAAAGAACCCTATAATTTTATATTGTGGATACTATAAAGTTAAACTTACCAAGAATTTTAATTAATTTATAATAAAATTAACTTTCAGGTGTCAACCCTAACGGGGTCCTCAGAAGTGGACGCAGCCACCCCCCTCGGCAGGGACTCGCTAGGATCTCTCGCATCTATGTCCCTATCAGCTGCCAGCAATTGCTCCTCCTCTAGTCCGGGCAGTAGACGACATTCCGTCACAAGTTAGTACCAAGATATATATAGTAACTACCTAGAATTCATTTTCTGAAAGAAACCTTTTAAGATGAAACTCACAAAGAACAGAGAAGAATCACAGGAGAAATAAGTTAGCACAAAAGTTGTTTAAATGCAAATTTATCTACATCATAACTGAAAAATCATCTCATTACATCATATTTTACATCCAAAAAGCTTTTGAGTAAGTCAAATCGCAATATAAATAAAACCAAACAATTAAATTAAATTGTATTCATATTTTCAAATATATTGAAATGGTGACCTATCCATTAAATATTATCAATATCATTGTTATATTGTAAATTAATCGTGTATTATTATTTATTTAATATAGCACTACAAAATGGTCGAGAGGAGCTAACACGCATGTCGTCTGGTTTCTTTAAAACCAGGAAGACTGCAGCAAGACGGTCTGCAAGAGTCAGCAGTAAAGCATCTTCTTCCTCTTCTGAACTTAAAAAAGGTAAACACGAAAATGAACACCGTATTTTATATAAATAATGGTACACAGGCAATTCTAAAATCATGGCTACTCCAATATATGCCCGAATCTAAAGCTAATTTTGAAAGGAAAAGCCTTAAATTTAATAATGATATATTCTCTTTCTCGAATAATATTAAGTTCGATCCTTGAAGACGACAAAAAGAATTGACCAGATACGACATTAATAACCATAGGTCAGTAGGTAAACTAGAAAAAATTATATTTCGCTCTATACCTCACAAATGCACTATTATACCTATATCATAAATACACTTATTAAACCTTTTTTAAATACTTCCTAGCATTCTTAATGACATCAATTTATTACCTTCCAGTTCACCCAACCCCACAACTAACATTACGACCGTTGTTCTTCGAAGTGCCGTCTACAGATGACACGACAGCATTCTCTGGGAGACAGTGGCTCATGAGGGACATGGAGAAAGCTCTAGAATCTAGCGCTTCAGGTAATTAAAATGATTATTTTAATAGCGCAAACAATGGTTAAATGTAAGCCAAATCATTGATCTCTTCGTACCATCCTCTCAAATCTTTGTTTCTTTGTTTGTTTGAACGCGCTAATCTCAGGAACTACTACTGGAACTACTAACTCCGATTTGAAAAATTATTTCGGTGTTAGATAGCCCATTTATCGAGGAAGCCTATAGGCTATATATCATCACGCTAAGACCAACAAGAGCGGAGCAATGCGGGTGAAACCGCGGAACACAGCTAGTATTTAATATGAACATAACGATTGAGCTATTTTGGTCTTTTACAAAATCCTCTTAATCTGAAAAAGATGTTTTATTAATTGTTGCTTGGTTTTTATCAACTCACATTCTTTAATTATACATTGGGTTGAAATCCTACCGGTTGGGTCAAGCAGAAATCTCCACAAAATGGGGTCACAGCGACTTCATAACTCAGAAAGCGTAACCACTAACCAATCAAAAGACATACCTCTGAAATAAATATGGGAAAACATTAACAAGGATGATTTATTCATTCAGCAATTGATTATACAGTACCTTGTAATAAAAACTGCAATAACATACTCAAATCAATGTTTATAAGGATCATCCGTTTTAAATATATTGCAGCAGTCACAATTACCGTGCTTATAACTAGATTAATTATCATACTTCTCTTCTAGAAACTATATATAACAATATTAATATTTATACATACTCTGTTGTTCTAAGACAAGAGCCAATTTAATGTCATCTAAAACAAACTAACTCTATACATGGAATTCTCTTTTCTAGGTATACTGATCTCAGGATGTCCAGGGACCGGTAAAACAGCATTAATACTACAACTAGTTGAATACTCCTGCTTCGGTCGCAAGAGGAATTTCGAATACGAAGAATTAAGAGAACAGTCTGATATTAGAGAAATGCTGCCAGAAGAAATAGCCGCAGGGATGGTCACACAGCTAGCCTCGCAAGTTGTAGCTTATCATTTCTGTCAGGTGAGCTATTATGAATCTTATTTCAATTTAAAGAAGGTTTATTTTTGCTATCAAGTTATCACTATGTTATACCATTCAATATAATATACATTGTATAGATTTTCTAATGGTACCTAATTTATTTGTTTCAGGCTGACAACAATAGTACATGTTTAGTAGGTGAATTTGTACATTCCTTAGCGGCTCAGCTCTGTCAAGCGCCCAGACTACAAGCTTACAGAGAACACTTACTTAGTGAAGCGCATCTTTTGGCCTGTCTCTCGTTAAAAGAATGTATCGCAGATCCAGACTTAGCTTTTGTAAGAGGAATCATTGAACCTCTAACTTCTCTACGAAGAAATGGAAGCATAGATTCCACAAATAGCATCATCCTTGTCGATGGTTTATGTGAAGCAGAATACCATAGACCAGACCACGGCTACACGATTGCTTCTTTCCTCTCTAGACACGTCCCTGAAATGCCTTCATGGCTCAAAATTGTGGCAACTATACGAACACAGTTTTTAGAGCTCACAAAACAATTACCGTATACCAGAATAAGTTTGGACGAATCGGATAACGTTAATAAAGATTTGCTTGAATATTTCAACGCAAGAGTTCAAGCTGCTCCAATTATAGAGACAAATGTCAAGAGCTCGACCGGAAAATCGGAAGGAGTACATAACCCAGTTATGAAATTCGCTCAATACGTACTCCATTTGAGTCAAGGCTCCTTTTTATTCCTGAAACTCGTCCTAGATCTTTTAGAACAAAGCCATATTGTCATTAAATCGACTAACTATAAGGTCGTTCCAATATCGCTTGCCCAAATATTCCTGTTGCAGTTCAATCTGCGATTCCCCACCGTCCAGTCATTTGAAAAAGTGACCCACATTTTAAGCGTTTGCCTCGCTGCATTATATCCCTTAACATTAGTAGAAATATACTATTCCGTAAATTCCTTATTAGTCGACACGTTCCTACCCTGGGAAGAATTCTGTCACAGATTCGAAAGTCTATCCGACTTCCTCGTAAAACGCATCGACAATACATACATGTTCTTCCATCCTTCCTTCAGGGAATGGCTTATCCGTCGAGATGACAATGAGAGCTCTAAATTCCTCTGCGACTTAAGAGCTGGACATTGCGGCATCGCCTTCCGCTTATCGCGAGTTCAAGCACCTTTAGATCCAGAAAAATCTATGGAACTCGGTCACCATATATTAAAAGCTCATATGTACAGAAATCTTGGCCCAGCACAGTTAGGATTATGTCCTAGAGATTTGCAAGCCACGATGGTTGCATCGAGCGCTGCCAATGTTGGCGAAGCGATAGCCAATTTGAGGAATATTTATACGCCGAATGTGAAAGTTTCTAGACTAATGCTATTGGCTGGGGGTTCGCCCAATCAAATCACGGCATGTTTAGGAAATGCTCCATTGCTGTGTATGTATGCGTATCAAGGGATAATAGCAATGGTAGGATTGCTGATTGAGTTTGGAGCTGATTTAGAAATGACTAATTCTCAAGGATGCACTGCACTGTCTTTGGCCTGTCAACGAGGACACACTGATGTTGCGAGGATGCTTATTGCTTCAGGTAAATACTCTTTTAGACACAATATTATCTTATTGGATATATTTCTTGCCTCATTCTACATAATACAGAAGTTTGTGTTGAATTTTTATACAATGTTATTTAATTTAATTTTGCATTAGATACAACTATCAGTTGGTCTCTAGTTAAATATAATAAATCATCGTCTAAATTGGTTGTCATCTCATGTTGTTCCAAGTTGACGACGTTATTTATTGTCACTTTCTTTCTCTCTCATGACCATGTATTTCTTTTAGGTGCCTCCCTAAGCCACACGGACACAGCTGAACAAACGCCATTAGTGCACGCAGCGAAAAACGGTCACAGGGACACAGTGATCTACCTCCTGGGTTGCCAGACCGGCAAGGACGATAGGAACTCGATAGAAATAGATGATAGCAACATTGAACAATTAGTGCCCGGTGCGAGACACGCGTTGATAGCTGCCGCGCAAAACGGTCATTTGGATATCGTGGAGTATTTGCTGGACACTGCTGAGTTGATTGTAAGTGTATTTGTCATTTAATTGTGAATATAAAAAAGTAGGGTTTTTTTTATAAGGGAAAAAGATGAAAAGATCTTGATGCAAACGCAAATAAAAACATATACATAACTTCGATTATGATGATAATGATGTGCCAATAATATATGTAGACATTATACTTTTCTGTACATGCTATTTAATGTAAAAAAAATAAAATTAAACCTCAACTCCGTTTGATTAGATAGCAAACTATCTATCTTTCTTAAATTGTTCCAAAATTGCTCGACCACTTTTTTATTTTACCATAGATTTTTACCGAGTAACGAAGCGTAGTTATTTATGTCCTCGAATTCTGCATACGAAACCGGGATCGCTGACTAGTTTATAGCATTTAGATCATTGCATACGAAAGTGAGATCGCTTTTCATAAAATTTCATTTTTTTTATATTTAACTAATGTTTTCTTCTTCCAGCCGGACGGCATCTGCCCAGTCACAGGGGAAACAGCTCTAACAGCAGCGTGTTCCACCGGCCATGCTGCAATCGCTGACGCTTTACTTATCCGAGGAGCTACACCGTACTCTCTAAACGCTCGACAGATGTCACCACTTGCGTTAGCGAGTAAAAACGGGAGGACAGCACTAGTGTTGAGATTATTGGACTCTGGGGCGGATGTATCGGGGTCGGGGGGGAAGAACCCGTTGATTTTGGCTGCTGCAGAGGGACATGCTGATGTTTTGGAAATGCTGTTGGCGCATTGTGAGTTATATTACATTTGAATTCTAAAACATTTTTGAAATACGGATACTCTATTGACAGACCTCTCGATTCTAAGCGTTACGTTTACATTATAAGCGATAAACACTACATAGTATAAAACAAAGTCGCTTTCTCTGTCCCTATGTCCCTTTGTATGCTTAAATCTTTAAAACTACGTTACGGATTTTGATGCGGTTTTTTTAATAGATAGAGTGGTTCAAGAGGAAGGTTTTAGTATATAATTTATTTGGTTTTAGACAAAGCGGGCCACGGCCCGCGGCTTCGCCCGTGCATATATGCATACTAGCTCACGAGCTAGTATGCATATAACGTTAATTAATAATATAACGTTAACATGCTGTTTAATTGTCAAAATATTGAATTATCATGTTGCTGTTACCCATATTACATATATATCGTTGTTTTGCTTGATAACTTTTTAATGAAGTAAAAATTCTTTATCGGGGTTGGAAAAAAATTTAGTGTAACATTTTTTCGTTACGCTTGACATTTTTCCGTTACGCGCCATCTTTTTTTATTCTTACCACGCTTGATTCGACGTAATTCTGTAAAGTTGCATATAGTAAATTATTTTTTGAAAAATAAGGTCATAAAGAAGTTTCACTTCTTACGTGTGTACACTAGTACATGCACACATTTTTTTTGTGTTGACAATGGCGGCGCAAGACAAAGTTTCGCGAGCCCTGCGGGCTGCGAGGCCATTTTTTACTAATTTAGTACTTAATCTATTGCATATAATAAATCTGTAGAAGGGTCAATTTTGTACATTAAAAATATTGAAAAAATAAATAGCAGGGGGTGTTACTGGATCGATACCAAACCCAAATATGTGATTAAAAAATTTTTGTCTGTCTGTCTGTCTGTCTGTCTGTCTGTCTGTCTGTCTGTATGTGAAGACATCACGTGAAAACTACCGGTTCGATTTCGATGAAACTTGGTATAATTATACCTTATTATCCTGGGCGTAAAATAGGATACTTTTTATCCTGGAAAAATACGTAGAAAAAAAATTAATCTCAATTTTTCAGTTATCCATAGACGTTGTTCTGTAGTAGGTACCGCGAACACACGTTCCGTATTATTATAGACCTAGCCGTATTTGGGTCCAATAGATATTTATAAGATGTCATTGTCCGAGTTACTCAAAATGGAGAAATAAACCATCCACGCAAAGACCGACATCCGCGCGGACGGAGTCGCGGGCGGAAGCTAGTAACTAATAATAATGTTGCTCCAGGCGCGGACCCCGCGGCGTGCGACGCGGACGGCGTGTGCGCGCTGGGCTGGGCCGCGCTGCGCGCGCGCCACGCCGCCGTCACCGTGCTGCTCGATAAGGGCGCTGCTATTGGTCAGTATACTCCAACTCGAGCATATACAGGGTGTCACGGACGTCCTATCGTAGGCCTAATGGAGCATATAGTGTTTAACCTTCTGATGCTGTAAAAAATATTTAAAAAATCCGGTCGTGCAGGAAAAATTATCTTACAACTTTTCAATAAACTTTGTGTTCGTAACCCTAACTACGCGGATCATACGCGGAGCGTTATACATAAGCGGTCATTGACCGAACGCGGACTCGAACGCTATGCTTAACCTCGAACCTCGGAAATAAATACCTACTGTTTGGATAATATTTTTTAGAGTATACAAAACACATACAAAAATAATCGTTTATTTTACAAAAAAAAACTGAAACTGAAACTGACCGCGGTCGAGCTCTTTTAATACTTTTTACTTTTAACATATTATTTTAATCCTACACGTTCCGTAAACAACAAAAAAAATATTTATCAAAGTTTCATAACGATAAAAATAAAGTACGACTCCCTCAAACTCGTAAGTCATAACAACTACCTGTACCTACGTAGTTAATTAAGATTACTGACAAAATAATTATTGTCATAACTAATAAAACCTACTGAGTTGTGAAAGCTAAATAATAAATTTATTTATTTAATAAAATAAGTCTTAAGTATTAATAATTATTGATAATTATACGACCTTACCCTATTTTCCATTTGGGTTAAAGCTATTAAATTAATAATTATTAGTGAAAATGAATAATAATACTTTGATTTAAGAAATAGAAAGTATGTTTTACTTATGATTTTTCGTAATTAGGTAGATGTGTCGTAAACACCAATTACATGCACACGGTGTCATATTTACCAGAAGAAATCAACCTCTGTGAAATCAACGGTTTCAAAATGCAAACACTCACCCGATTATCATGCACAGGAATCACAGGATCGTAATTCGTAATAGGTACTTAATGCACAATGATGACGAATGATGAGTGACGAAGGTAAACAAATATTACATAATGTATTAAATATTATACCTACTAGGTACTCCAAATATCAATCACTTCTTAAAATAACTAAGTAACATAAGAAAATCTCGTAAATACTTAATTAATGTATTATCATGGATTTATGCAACAACTGCTTTAATAACTTTAACTGATTATTATAAACACAAAATAAGAATTTCGACTAACGAGTAACGACCCCGAATCTCCCGCGCAGATCTATCACAGCCATTACGCTAAGACGTTTGGTGGAGAACTAACAATTTAACAAAATTTGTGCAATTATTAAAATGCGCGGACGCTTACACGTGCCGGCGGCGGTGTCTTTTCAAAGGTAACGCCCCGTTTCGTTTGTGAAATGCCGCCTTTTAAAAATACGGTTCCGTGTTTATTTAATATTTTATTTTACTTATCTTTTTATTATTTACTTTCAATTTTCTTTTGTAACTAAAAATGAAAAAACACAATCATATTTAATGTGAAATTTATGCTGGGAAATAATATTATTATTTAATAGGTATTTAGGTACCTTAAGTTGCTATTTATACTCTAATCTAGATTAGGCGCCATATTTTAATTATTGAGTTTCATCTAGCAAAAGTTGAAAGGAACAGATATTATTATGTATTCTAATTTCTAAATCATTCTTATTAAAGGTATTTTTACAAACATTTCCCTACGAATCCCTAAACTCGCATTGTACGTTTATTCGTATTATTATTGAAGTTTTTATAATTTTATAATTTTAAATGAATTTTTGTCAGTCGCTTGTTTTATCTTTCGGTGTCAAGTTGCTATCGTTTGCTTTTTGCCGTTTTCTGTGTTTCATTTGTGAGTTTCTGAGTCGGTAATGTCCTAGGTATTATACGAACGTGGAGTATTAAAATGTTTGAGTTTGAGTACGGGTGCTTTAGTAGGTATGTTGTGAAGGTGTGTTTAGTGTGTGTGATAGGTACCTAGGTACTACCTACTGCATGTTGTATGCTGAAATTTCTACAAGTTGGTATGTACCTTATTTCAATATCATTGTACAAAAATAAATTAAATAATTGATACGCATGTATCTAAATAAAAAAACTAAGTAAAGATTAAAATATGATTAAGTATAAAAAGGGTGCGGTCAGAAGGCGATGGTACTAAGTAGGTAAATTTTCGTTTCGTTTTTTTTGGTAACGAATAACGATAGTGTACTTGTGTATTTGTCTCGTATACTCTAAAAAATATTATCCAAACAGTAGGTATTTATTTTCGAGGTTCGAAATTAAGCATTGCGTTCGAGGTCAATGACCGCTTATGTATAACGCTCGCGAGTATGATCCGCGTAGTTAGGGTTACGAACACAAAGTTTATTGAAAAGTTGTAAGATAATTTTTCCTGCACGACCGGATTTTTTAAATATTTTTTACAGCATCAGAAGGTTAAACACTATATGCTCCATTAGGCCTACGATAGGACATCCGTGACACCCTGTAGAGTCTGGCCAGCCAAAGCTGAACCCAGTGTTTTTTGTAGCGGCCACACTATGGAATGTCATCACGGCGTTTCTGCGTAGTTAGTTGTCAGTTTTGTTGAAAACGGTTCAAATCGTTTGCTTTAATAACGTTTAAATCCTGCTGCGTTGTGTACCTAATGTTCATATATACTATGATTACCTTTATGTATATCAAAAGTATCAAAATGTTTTTTCCCTACTAAAGCCGATGTTACCAGGTCCATATTTTTTAAATTTGCCGCCCTTTACTGGGTTCAGCTTTGGCTGGCCTGGCTCTATTTATTGAAGTGGTATTCTATTATAAGCGCATTTGAAGCATGATGCTGTTAGGAATAGGTTAACATCGGTTAGTAAAACTCATATTATTATAACAGTAGTGAAAAATAAGTAAAAAATACATGTATACCAATATTATATGTAAATAGAAAATATATTTACTATCTTTTAATTTTCTAAATATTGTAATAATGATGTAGTTATAAACTGATTTTTTAGAATTATAAATTTATTAGTTTTTTTATAAAAATATAATATGTTTACTCCTTGATTTATTCTATAATTATAATAATTCGTTCCTTTATCACTTTTCTCATAATCCCTAAACACAACGCTTTTATTATTTTAAGTGTACCTTATCCATCTGCATCATTTTCCATCCTGTAACTTAACAAGTGATGACTGCGTTAAAAACAACCGACTTCAAACTTGCACTTGCAACATTTACAAATACAGACAAAAATGCTCATAAAATAAAAACTACTGTGCCTATCCGAATATATTAAATTAATATATAATATATAATTATAATTAAAATTTATGGGACCAATTTGACACCATCCTGCATCGAACAAAAAAAGAATCAAATAAATCGGTTCGGAAACCTCTGAGTAATCGGTGTACATACATAAAAAAAAACACATACCGGCCGAATTGATAACCTCCTCCTTTTTTTGAAGTCGTTTAAAAACATCCTTTACTTGTGTGTATTTAAAGTCCAAAATTCTCTTGCAGACCAACCCGACGGCAACGGTCGTACTCCCCTCGGTCTAGCGTGCGGAGGACCGGCGGACCTGGTCGAGATGTTGTTAGAACGTGGTGCTTCTCTAGAAAAGGTCGACCATAGCGGTCTTAGGCCGTTGGACCGGGCGATCGGACAGAGGAATGTTGCTGTGAGTATATTTAAAAGGTTAACAATATAAAAAAAAAGTTGACAAATAATAAGTTTAGAAATTAAAGATTTTTTAACGGAATTTAAACGCGATTTATTCATTATATTATTTTCCCTAAGATGTTATACGTTGTATAAGTTAATAAGGTTTCAATTAAAAATAGTAACTTTGAATTATATGAAGTTTTCTTACCTCATAAGTACCTAATAATAGTAATACGATTAAAACTAAGTTTTACGTTTGATTTAAAGTAACTGTACTGAATTAATTTTACTACTTGCCGAAATTATGTAAATATGAGTCATATAATATAGATTAATTGTTCTTTGTTGATTGCAGGTGGTAAATTGTTTTTTGAGGAAAGGAGCGAAACTCGGACCCACGACATGGGTAATGGCATCAGGCAAACCAGAATTTATGTAAGTATTTTAATACCAAACGACACTACTACAAATTATTTAAATTTCAAATATTATAAAAATCAAATCGAACACATGACCAAGACACATATATTTAAAGATACTACGTATTCACTATTCATCTTATACACAACTAAATAAACGCAAAAAAATTTTTTTTTCTAATACATTAACTTATAATCCACAGGCTAATCCTCCTAAACAAGCTCCTAGAGGACGGCAATCTCCTCTACCGCAAAAATAGACCCTCTGAAGCTGCACATAGGTACCAATATGCGTTGAAGAAGATCAACCCGTTGATAAGTGACGAGGGACTCACTACACCGGGCACTCAGCCCGTACCGAGTGAACATGTGGCTGCGTTTGTACAACTTAAGACTAATTTGCTGCTTAACTTGTCTAGGTGTAAGCGGAAACTTAACGTGAGTATAATAATATTTTGATAAGATTGCGTTTATTTGTAACGTTTCAACTACCTATATTTGTTTTTGTTTTTTATGTTTAAACTCAATAACTGGGTTCTATGAGGTGAGGATAAATGTTTATCCGCTTTGCACGCAAAAACTTCTGAATCCATTGGTTCAAACATGTTACAGATAGATTATATGCCATTCCAATAACTGTTCTGTTAGCTTTCTTTATATCTTAAATATTATAATAGAATAATATAATGAATACAATTATATTGAAATATCAAATTAGTGTATATCTTTACAGGATTAAAAAAGTAATCACTACATAAAACTACATAATAAACTAAATAACATATCATTAAACACACAATAACCTATAATATATCTTTTATTCCACAGGAGCCCTCTGAAGCGCTAGACCTAGCAGCCCGGGCCTCTGTACTACGCCCAAACGCGTTCGAATGCGCCTACGCAATGTCTCGCGCTATACTCGCCCTTAACAAACCCGCAGACGCCCTCCCACACGCCCGTAGAGCTCTCCTACTAGCGCCACCTACTGACCTCTCCGCTACTAGAACGTTAAAGGCTTTACAACAGGAAATACTGTCTAGAATGAACACGACTCATAACTTGGAAACGCGCTCCATGAGGAACTATGATAGCATCAGTTTGAACATGCCTTAATACGTGTAATTCGGCCTTTACAATCGCAGTTTATTAGAAAGAGATAGTCGGTTTGATTGGGCTTTAATCTGTTTGTAGTTGCCTTAATAAAGTTTGTATCGGTGTGAAGTGGCTTTAATATTTTAAATTCGAATTTGAGAAACTATTTTAATAAAATATATTTACTCTGTGTGGTTGATATTGTATTATGATAGTACAAAATGGCAGAGCTGTATGAACAGAATATTTATAAATTCGAGCATCTGAATTATGGTGTTATCTATAGAAGATTTTAAAGTCGAAACGAACGAAATAAATGTAACGTATGCCAGGCATACGATTATTTAATGTATAAAATCTTTTCATTATTCTGATTCACGCAATTTGTAATTTGCGTTACTTTCTTAACGATTACTTAAAATAGATGTAATAAAATAAACTTAAATATACTGTAATTTTAGCATTTGTACAATTTCAGTTATGTTTTTGGTAATTTTATTAGTACCTTTAGTTTGTTGTCTATGTCCAATTTAATGTAATCCATATATTCAATTAAAAAAAAATTGGCTTATCATTTTACGAAACTAGTTTTCGTCTATATATTATAAAAATTACGAATTGATTTGAGTCATCGTATGTAGTAATTTATGTCTATTTTTTGGTTCTTAAGCCATTATATTTAGAGTACATTTTTGTATAAATGTATGTCTTATATTTATATTTTACAGAGTGCTGGCTCATACTTAGCGTAGTTTGATAGTTTTTGTGTTTTGAATATTATTACTTAATCGTTTTAGTTTAGACTTGTATGTGATCAAATGACATTTATGTAAATAAGTATTTTTTCCTATTAAAATTGTATTACATATAATGTACAGTTTAAAAATGTAGTTAATAAGTACTCGAATATATTTTCGCTTGCCATTTATTATTCGATGCTTTAAAATTTGATGCAATAAACAATTTTAGGTTTGGAAAATGACGGTAGTTTCAAATTTACTTATTTTTAAATGAATTGTTATTATTTAAATATACATTTGAGTAAAACTCGCGTGCCTATTGTCTTGCTATATTCTTTATTTATTTAAAAATACAGTTCATACCAAATTTTATGGACACTGACAGAAATCGTATTCTGAAATATAAATAAAATATTGGTTAAATTCTAAAAAAAAAACAGCGTTCATAAAGTTTGAAGACGAACAATTACTACTTAAGTTTGTAATAAATTGTACGCATGATGACAAATTTTGTGGTATTGTAACATATTTTGTTAGTAAAATGTTTGATATTTATAATCTAATACATAAAAGAAGGCTATTTATCCTCTATATATTATTTTGAATGTCAAATTAACTTCTCTTCATAATAAAATTCAAATTGGAAAATGTTTAAAAGACTGACAAATTTTGATGTAGAACCCATACAATTGTATTAAAACTGTAGACTTGTAAGATTTTGTTAAGTACAATAGTTTCTGTGGTTACAGAAATAATTATTATGATTTATGAATACATTTTACACATTGCTTCGATTTTTGTTTTTTATTTATCGTACCCTATACCCTAAAAAATAACATAGGATATGCCTGAAATAATAAACTCAAACTCAAACTCAAACATTCATTTATTCAATTAGACTACTATTTAGTAGCACTTTCGAATCGTCATTAAGTACATAATTATTTTAACATTTACCACCGATTCGGAAAGCAGTGATCTATGGAGAAGAATCGGCAAGAAACTCCATAGTTGCTCTTTTAAAATCATGTCGATATTACATAATATGTAAATTATATCTAAATACATAATATATCATAATATACAAAGAACTGTCCTGTGGTTTTTACGCGACAACCCTCCATGGGTTTTTATCGTCCATATATAAAAAATAGGTAATGGATTCAATTCAAAAAGAGAAAATTTTATTAACTGCCTCTTTGGTACAGTGATTAACGCATTAAACTAGAACCGAAAGGTCCCGGTTACGATTCCCGGTAAAGACTAACAAAAAAGAACTCGGTGTGATGCGAACCAGAACATATTACCTACATGACTTATTTGTCTAATAAGATCGATCAATGAAAAAGATTTATTCTATAGACAATTTACTTGGAAACGTGCTAAGGAAACGTGTTTAAGTGTAGGTAGTTGTGTAGTGTAGTGTAATCACTAATACATAATATACTTTTAGAATGATATAAATAATTAGGCAGGCCGCTAGAGAACTGTCAGAAATCGTAATCTTTATAGAAAAAAAAATATTTGTTGGTATGTTAATGTTGAAATGAGTCCGTATGAGGCTGAGGATATTTATAATATATCACTTTCAATTTTCTAGCAAACAGATTTTACTTATTCACTGCCATAGCCCATTCCTTAGGCTTAACCAAGAGTTAAAAAGAAAATAATTCTGTGTAAATAAAACATCAGTTCACTTAAAATATTTATTTCATACTAAATTAAGACCTATAAATTCCATCTTTTTGCAAAGAATTTATCGGAAATCCCGTAGTTTTGTTGGGCATACGTTGATACACAGGTAAGACGACCAAAGTTTTTGGTTTTGGCTTAACATCAATAATATTTACTGGAGGCGCATCTTTTGCACCGAAAATACCGAAATCGAATAGTTTATTAGTTTTAAAATACGCCTTATTTTTCTGTACTGTAGGACTAGGTTTTGTTGATATGGAATTATGGATGCTTCTAAATATCTGTGTAAGTTGATCCCTTGTCATTTCTTGGGGCACTGACGTGTTCAATTCGTGGAACATTTTCCTGCATTTTGGTATGTTTTCTTTGCGCTTTGTTGCTGGGCAGGTCTGGAATACAGTTTTAGAGTTTATAAAAAGATTCTTATTACATAATATTATACTATTGAAGTTTGTAAATTTATGATCGGAGATATCAGCGGTACTATTATTATAATTGACTAGTTTGTTTGTTAGAACAACAATCTCAGGAACTACTAGTCCGATTTAAAAAAATCTTATAGACATAGATAGACTTTAAAAGCTACATATTATCATCATATTGTTACGATTAATTTCGAGCGAGAAAAGTAGATAAAAACGCGGGGAACAGCTGTTAGATATATAAATTAAATGACTATAATATTATAAACACATAATTTCGGGATCAGGAATTTTTAAAAAGTTACATTAAATAATGAAATAACTTACCATAAGCATAAAATCGATTAAATTCAACAACTTCTTCGGAGAACTACAGTATTCTTTATACATTGGAGTTGTGAGAAATACGCTAAAATACAACTCATAGAGTGGGGATGTACTATAGGAATGTATTAGATTCTTCATACTGAAATAGTCTACGAAACCGTATTTACTGAGAACTCCCATTTTGTTCAGGAGACAGCTTGTAGGTGGAGTTAGTTCTTTACACTGAAAAAAAAATTATTCATTAAATACTTACATAAAAATACATAAAAAAAGCTTTATTTATTTATTTATTTATTTATTGACACAGAATCATTCTTTGTACTTACAGTAATAATACCAAAGCATACATAGAATTTAGTAACAATATGTTAACAAAAATACAAACAAAATGGAGTTACATTCAATGTGCATCCAAGTACCTGATACAGAGGTCTAGGACAGTATTTATACTACTAGCAAAAATGTCAATTGTGGCATCGGAGGCCAGCACACGATTTAACAGATGAAGGGCCGAGTGTGTCGGAGCGGTGCCGGCCGCCTGCGTCCGCACACAGGCCTCCGCGAACAGCGGCCGGCGGCGCAGCGACACGCCGGGAGGCGGCGCCCACAACCCGCACATTTAATAATTAGTAATAGTGAATTATGAGAGCAAGTTTTCGTCTCAATTCAAGTGTATTTAAGCCAACCATGCCTATTACGAAAAGAGATGGATACATGTAAGGATAATATCCGTAAAGTTTTAAATACAAATAACGAGCAAACTTTCTTTGAACCCTCTCGAGCAGTAGTGTGTATTTCTTTTCGTGAGGGCTCCATATTATTGCGTTGTATTCCAATATACTGCGTACGTAGGCCGAGTACAATACGACGACAGTTTTTCTATCCTGAAACCTCGCCGATTGCCGTACGATAAAGCCGAGGGATTTGTACGCTTTTTGACACAGAGCCTCAATATGTTCATTAAACGTTAAAGTTTTATCAAAAAGTATTCCTAAATCGAGGATGTGGTCGACTCTGCGCAGCGTTGTGCCTTCTAAGCTGTATGGATATACAATAGGTGAACGCGAGCGAGTGTATGTCATTATGTTGCATTTTGAAATATTAAATTCTAATTGATTTTCGTGGCACCAAGAAGTCAAATTTATTATGTCATTTTGTAAAGATAAGCAATCGGAATGAGATTCGATAGTTAAGAATAGTTTTAAGTCATCGGCGAACATGAGACATTGGGCTGATCTTAATACATTAGGAAGGTCATTTACCATGACCAAGAAATGAGTAGGTCCTAAAGTGCTGCCCTGACTTACGCCAGAATGCACGGAATAAGGATCGGAACGTAGACGTCCGAGTTGGACGTATTGGACGCGACCGTCAAAATAGTTAGCGAAGTATTTTATCAACTTGGGTGTAAAACCAAATTTAGAAAATTTCGATAAAAGAACATCATTATTTACGCGATCGAAAGCCTTTTTAAAATCAAAATAAGCTACGTCAACCTGTCTTTTTTATCGAGTGCTTTTGCAGTATAATCGACAAAATTGATGAGATTTGTTGTCGTAGAACGTTTCGACCGGAATCCATGCTGAGGATCGCACAAGAGTGATCGAATCTGATTCGTCAAATTATTATTTAAAATTATCTCTAATAATTTTCCAAAACAAGAAGCTACAGCTATAGGGCGATAGTTATTAATTTGAGACTTACAGCCACTTTTGGGTATTGGTGTAATGCGCGACTTTTTCCATTCATTGGGATATGTGTCGGACGAAAGCGACATGTTGAATAAGAAGTGAAGTGGCTGTAAAAAAACAGATATGCAGTCCTTAATGAGATAAGGAGGAATGCCATCGGGTCCTGCAGATGAGCGTGGTTTAAGACGTCGAACAGCATTTTGTATTTCAGACTTGGAGATGTAGCTAATAGATACACGCGAGGAATCATTATCGGGATGTGGGCAGATGTTATTCGGACTAAGTTGTGGTTTATCTTTCAAAAAGACCGACTGAAAGTAAGTAGCAAAAGCATTAGCAGCGTCGACACCTGAGACAAGGTTCCCGTTATATTCATATTCAGTACGCTGAGAGTGGGACGAGCGCTGTTGTTTAATAAAATTCCAAAAATTTGATGGATCATTCTTTATGTTAAATTCTAATTGATTCGTGTAGGTAGAATAAGCAATATGTATTAAGTTTTTAACCTTTATTCTATAATATCTAAACATTTCCCTATTAAATTGTGTACCATTTTCTTTATACTTTTTTAGATGAAAATGTTTAGTTTTAATGTTACTAATTACGTCTGATGTAAACCATACTGGGTAGTTAAATCTTGAATTAAATGTGGGGTTACGTTTTGTGGGAACACATTCATTAATACACTCGTAAATTTTTTTATAAAATAATTCAATCGCATCATCTACATTACCATATTCATAAATATCACGCCAATCTAATAATTCGAGACGCGAATATAGTTTGTTCAAATCCGCCTTACGAAAATTCCACTCATTAGACTGCAAGATAAATTGACTACACCCAGACGGAGTTTTGTATTTCTGTGGTTGGCTCAAATAACGTAATTTTACTAAAAGCGGGGGGTGATAATTATCCTTGGGTACAAGCGGTAGCGGGTCATCGATCAATTGTAAATCAGTATTAAAATTACACAATATTATGTCCTTACGCCGTTATTCGAGGCCTTTAAACAATAATGAGAGAGACATCTTTGATTTCCGGCCGACATTACGTAGTTGTAGTTCCAATTATCTCCACAGAGGGCCTCGTTGTCGCGCTTCCGTGTTTACCAGAGTGACGTTTCTACAGCTAAGCTTTTAAATAATGGTTCTCGCAGTAATCAGCTCATTGGCGTCTTAATTTTCGTACCGACAGTATATCTTGGGATAACGCTGTTAGCGTTCGTTTATTATCCTTTGGAATAAAAGTTGTAGTTTGCTATTATATTATATTACGTTTTGAAAAAATAACGTTTTTCAAATAAAAATTTTAAATACTAAAATTAGTAACAGTTTAAAATTTAAATAGAAGTTGTTGTGTTAAGTGTATTTAAAATGAGTGACGGAAGTAGTGAGAAGATGCCAAATGATAATTTGGTATCCAGCGATTCTTCGTCGTCGTTATCGTCGGATGAAGAGGAGGTCGTACGTTCACCTAAAAAGACGGTTAAAAGAAAACGAAAAAGCAGCAAACCTAGTAAGAACAAGAAAACACGTAAGGAAAATGAAAGTTTGTCATTACTTTCAAATCAGGTCAGTGAAATACAGCATTTTCTTGCGAATTTCTCCTCTTGTTTTGGCTACTACCCGCCGGGGTATAGTTATTGTTCTGATGGAATTAATCTAGATCGTTGTGATCATGTAAGCGAACCGGCTGTCGAGCCGAGCGTCTCTTTTAACTTCGATTTGACCACAAATTTAAAAGAGCCAACCGTAGCAAATACCTCAGCTGAACATTTGCAATTATTAAATTCTCTTCAACATTTTAATTCGGAGAATTGGACAAACGTACGTTATGCCGATATTCAAAAATTGTATAACGCTCGTCCGGGATTTGTTGATCTTGAAGTAAACGATGAAATTAAACAATTCGAAAAATCTAATAATTTAATTGCAACTGAAAAGTCGTTAAGTGCTATTACTCATGCGTTAATTATGCAAAGCGATGCGTTAAAAAAGGGCGTATCGGAATTATTACAATGGACTAATGACAGTGAGGAAATAAATAAAGAATCTTTGCTTTCTAAAATTAAAGAGACATTTTCGGGCAGTTTTCAAAAAATTTCTCTTGATTGCTTACAATTAGTATGCGGTCGGCGAGCGGATATTGTTGAACAAAGAAGGGATTTTTTCTTAAATTTGGTAAAAGATAAGTTTTTAAGGGTTAGTTTAAAAAAGATTCCGCCTTCTTGTGAATATATTTTTGAAAAGGAAGCATTTTCTGAATTTTTAAAAATAAATGGCGGTATAAATAAAATTTTTTCGCAAAATAAATCCTCCTTTTCTGCGCAAGAAAAGCGAGCTATTTCTGGGTCCCAGGCTGCGCAACCTGGACCTAGTACGTTTATTCAGAACCAAACCGGTCGCCCCTTTGCACCGTTTGCGTTCAATTATAATAATAGTTTTAGACATTATGCACCTCCCAAAGGAGTGCGTCCTAATTATGACTTTAATGAGCGTTTATTTCGACCTCAATTTAGATCACAATCTAAGCAAATGCGTTTTAACCGACCGCAATCTAACAGTACTAGTGCCTCGCGTCCAAGAGGCAAAGGTGATAAAAGATTTTGACTATTTACAGACGTTTCGGGGGGGCAGGTTAACGGAGTTTGTGAGTATTTGGAAAGAGAGGGGTGCTCCAGAAGCACTGCTAAAAATAATAACAGGTTACAAAATTCCTTTTCAAGCGAAACCGCCCTTGGTCATGCCGCGCCATACCAAAGTCCACTATCAAACTGTTCCATCTGTCGAGATGGATTTGGCAATAAACAATATGCTAACCGAAAATATTTTACAGCATGCCCCCGAAACGCCCAGTTTTTTATCTACCCTCTTTCTAACACCAAAAAGCGACGGTTCAATGCGTCCAATTTTCAATTTAAAAAGACTGAATCAGTATCTCAAAATAACGAAATTCCGACTAATTTCGGTACATTGAGTTCCAGATTTTCTACAGCCGCACGATTTCATGGTAAAAATCGATCTCACCCAAGCGTACTGTCACGTGCCCGTGGCCGTGAGTCATCGCTGCTTTCTCAGGTTGATGTACAAGGGCCAGATGTTACAGATGACCTGTTTACCATTTGGGCTCGCAACAGCACCCAAGGTTTTTGCGTCCCTGACGAACTGGACAGCGGAATTTCTGCGCGAAAAAGGTATTCGAATCATTGTTTTCCTCGACGATTTTTTAATTGTATGCCAGGACAGAGCCAAGCTCGTCAACCAAGTGGAGTTCGTGCTAAAAAGTCTACAGGAGCTGGGCTGGAAGGTAAACACCAACAAATCTATACTCTCACCTCAGACCTCTTTAGAATACCTGGGTATAGTATGGGACACGTGGCAGAACAGGAAGAGTTTACCACAAAACAAAATCCGGAAAATAAAGGTAAATATTTCACATCTATTGAAGAGTCAGGTCATAACTTTGAAAGAGGCTCAGAGTACTGTAGGCTTTCTAAACTTTGCCCGTCTCGTAATACCCCAGGGCCGGCTCAATTTACGTTGTCTTTTAACACTTTCAAACAGACTGCTGAAACACCAAGACCGAACGTCGTTTCATCTGCCGCAACAGGTAGTCAAGGAGCTCAAGTGGTGGTTAGTAAATTGCGAGAAGTTCTCTCGAATTCATCCTCCCTCAACCACACATTTCTTAACAACGGACGCGGCGGATTCGGGTTGGGGGGCCGAGCTAAATGGTATTCATATGAAGGGAGAATGGGTGGGCGCAGAAAGCTTACTTCATTCGAACCAAAAGGAAATGCTCACTGTTGTCAAATGTTTAAGGGAAGTGGGTCCCTCTCTGATTCATTCGTCAGTTCTTCTACAGTGCGACAACAAAGCCGTTGTAGCCTACTTGAAAAACGAAGGGGGTTGTCGGTCGGCGGAACTGATGAAACTAACTTACGAAGTTTACCATCTGTTAGACATTTTCGACATACATTTGATTCCTCACCACATTCCAGGCAGTTACAATATGGAAGCAGATCGCCTATCGCGGAACATGTCCCCCGCGGAATGGCATTTACTACCTTCAACGACAGATCTAGTGTTTGCGAAATGGGGAGTGCCAGATGTAGATCTGTTCGCTTCAACACGAGCTCATGTGGTACCCAAATATGTGAGTCTAGACCAACGGGATCGACAAGCATGGAAACACAATGCGTTTGCTTGGGAGTGGACCTTCAGGTTAGCGTGGGTATTTCCTCCTCCGAGTGTCCTGCCCCGAGTTTTGATGCATCTCAATCGAGCGAAAGGTATGTACCTAATAGTAGCACCGAGGTGGCCGCGGGCATTTTGGAGAGCAGATCTGAAGTCGCGAGCGATAGCTCCACCCTTCACCGTCCGCCACCTGGAGACCAAACTAATAGATCTGACCACGGGCCTCCCTCCACCAAAGGTAAAGAATATGGTTCTCGAAATTTGGAAATGTGGGGGTGGACGCAAGCATTAGAAACATGGTCAAGCCAGCAAAAATCGCTCTTGCGGTCAGGATGGCGAGGCTCTACTCTTAAAACGTATAAACCTGCTTGGGAACGGTGGATTAATTGGTGTTTAAAACATAATGTCGACATTAAGAATCCAACAGGATCTGATTTAGCCAAATATTTAGCTGATTTACATTTAGTCGAAAAACTTGCATATAGGACAATTTTAGTTCATAAATCAGTCGTGTCCACTTTATGTAAAACGGAGGACAATTCTAAGTTAAGTTCGAATATTTTAGTAAAACAGATATTAAAAGCTATAGCAAATACTAGCCCAAAATTGCGCGCGGGTAACATTTGGGATACTTCCATTTTGATATCGTGGTTAACTAATCATAATGTGCAGAATAGTAGTAACTTGTGGGAAATTTCACGCCGTTGTGCCATTATATTATTATTGTGTTCAGGTCGTAGAATACATGACTTGACACTTTTGAGTGTTGCAGAAGGCTTTTATGTAGATAGTACCGTAGAAAATTCTATAGTTTTTTGGCCCAAATATGGATCTAAGACTGACTCGGATTCATATGTTCAATCAGGTTGGAAGTTATTGTCAAACGCAAGTAACTGTAATATCGACCCCGTATTTTGGATTAGAAAGTTATTAGATCTGGGCATGGATAGGCGTAACTTGGCTAGCGTAGATAATTTATTTGTAACCGTTTGTGGCAAGGCGAAAGCCGCTTCTAGAACTGTAATAGCTGGTTGGGTGAAATCTGCTTTGAGAGAGGCGGGTGTTGAAGCTGCTCCTGGTAGCGTTCGATCAGCTGTTGCCTCTAGGAGCTGGTTAGACAATGAATCTATAGATAAAATTCTTGCAAGGGGAAATTGGAGGTCACAAAATACCTTCAAAAATATTATAGAAAAGAAGTGAGACCGGTTAATAATCAGAATAATTCTTTAAGTGCTCTGTTTGAGCCCTTATCACAATAATAAATTAAAATGATTATATTAATTTATTTTTTGTAAATAATCACATTGGCGTCTTGTTTACCAGGCGAAACCAAACAATGTCTCATTATTGTTTAAAGGCCTCGAATAACGGCGTAAGGACATAATAGTTGAGTTTTACTTACCATTAAAACTCGTATTATGTCCAGGAGCCTTATTCGAGGCCTTACATTAAGACCTGCCTGGTAGTTAGTTTGATTAAATAATTAATAAAATTAAATTGTTAAAAATAATGAGACTCAATGAGCTGATTACTGCGAGAACCATTATTTAAAAGCTTAGCTGTAGAAACGTCACTCTGGTAAACACGGAAGCGCGACAACGAGGCCCTCTGTGGAGATAATTGGAACTACAACTACGTAATGTCGGCCGGAAATCAAAGATGTCTCTCTCATTATTGTTTAAAGGCCTCGAATAAGGCTCCTGGACATAATACGAGTTTTAATGGTAAGTAAAACTCAACTATTAAATCTAGCATACTACCGGTTACATTAGGAACAGTATTAATTTGACTAAACTTGCACAAAGCTAACATTTTTTTATAGTGAGTAAGTACGTTTCTACTTGCAGAGTTTAAGTTAAAATCGCCAAAAATAATGATTTTATGCTGCGAAAATCGAATACACAAGTCTTCTAAAATTTCAAAATAAAACTTATAATAAGCTAATAAAACTCCACCCCATCCAGAATCGTCAGCTCTGTCTTTTCTAAACAAGGAGTATCCGGCGGGAAATACTTCCGAATCACTAACACCACTGTTAAGAAAAGTTTCAGTCAAAGCGTATACATCAAAACGTTCACTTAATACCGATATTTTACATTTGTCTAACTTTGAACGTAAACCTCTTACGTTTTGGTAGAACATAGTGAGAGATTTAAATTTACGGCTTTTGGGTGTCCTTTTCTTTGCGAAATCCACTACGCCATGGCTTTATATGCACATCCTCGGCCCAGTGAGATGGTGACAAATAAATATCTACATGTTTAGTCGGGACAGTTAACTTGAAGGAAGCGTAGTCTCCACGGGGTTTTAACTGTTCGACGAAGCAGCTATCATTGGGGCAGATAACGAGCAGATGATTGATAACTTGTTCAACAGTTGTACCAGATTTTAAATAATAAACGTGCAGATAGCTTTTACGTTCCGCAGCCTCGAGTGAAGTCGTCCCAGGCGCGGCCGTACCACGAGCTACATTCTTCGACGAATTAGAAACTCGCTTGCGTCTCACTGTTACCCATTCACTGTTAGTACCGATGCTTGCATTTGTATCGGAGGCATCGGTCGCTTGCGAGACGAGGTTCGAGTCGTACGCCGTACCTGTAGTAGGGGCTGGCTCGACGTCACTCGGTATCGCATGCAGTGGCGGTGGGGCAGGCGCTGAGATGGGCGACATGTTCCTCGCTGTTCGCACCTTAGGCTTGCTTGCGGGGACAGAAGAAACAGCACGAAGTCTCGTCTGACGCACTGGACGCTGCTTCGTTGTACCCGCATCAGGCTCGCACATTTGACCAACTGATCCGAGAAGTACCTTCGTATTGACATCTTGATGAGTTTGAAGGAGATTTTTCAATAAGTTATTTTGTTCGAATATCAGCAATTCCAATGAGTTCACTTTGTTCTGTAGAATTACTTTATTAATTGTATTATAATAATTTATTAATTGTAAGAATTACAGTGTTATTCAACTCGCGAACACAGATTTCTAAGCTTTTGTGAGACATATTCGCAGATATCGAATTTAGAATACGGAGTGCAAAGGTACACGGTTGCGCGCGCGGGGCGGATTTTTCAATTACATAAAAGCATAAACACACAATATTGTGTCTTATGCTTTTATGTATTTACTATTTATCCATTACCAAAACACACTGCGGCGCATAAGCTCTTTTTAAATTAAAGGTTTACTATTTACGTATTAAATTAATTTTAAATTTAATTTAGGTTTCACATTTGTATAACTCACGCATTTATGAAGTAAAACTTCTTTAGGCGCGGTGAGAATAAAATTTCAAGGTCGCGTCATAGCAATACCGTCACGTCATGATACAGGGCGACGATTTTGGTATTTTTCAATCTTTCCAATGAAGTTTCACTTCTGACACGTGTGTTCGGCACACACGTTCTTTTTTTTGTATGGAGATGCCCCGTTTATCATTACTATAGTGTATTATTTAGTTTAGGTTACAAAAAGCATAACACGGATGGATAAATGTCTCCTGTAACACAGGACATTTCCTAGCATAGGAGACATTGTTCAAATATTGCAATTAATTGTACCTACAGCTACTAGTATATGTTTTACTTTTATGTAAGTTATCCCATAATTGCATGTACATGTATATTTTTTTTGTTGTCAAATAAAAGAATTTATTATTTATTATTATTAACTAAGGAAGCATATTACTTACATGAACCTTATTTTCCCAGCGATAAGGTTTAATTTTGTCATATTGCGGGACATATTGTAAAGTGGACAGTGACGTCACACCGCACTCGGTAAGAATGTGTGGTGGCACCAAGTTGGGGATACCACAGAATTGACGGCGGTACTTCTGGAATTTTATTAAATTAATTAATTAAAACCGTTATTATAACTTTAATATCTTGCTGATAAAGTTACTGATAGCTTTGGGCTTTAATATTTTCATAAGTTTTTTTTTTTATCTTTTTAACTGACTGATTATCAAAACAGAATAGAAGTATGATTTATGAATTTGGTATATTTTTCGCAACTACGTAAGTAAAATATTATATTATAATTATTAACTTAGCCCCCGGAATCACAGACACAATAGAAAATCTATTGTGTCGTGGTCAGATCGGGCCGCTCGGGGCTCAATGGGTTATTAAATCGACATACCGGTGTATATTTCCCTCCGCTTATCTGGCAGATATCCTTAGTGTCGGAGTTTTTTTGTCTGGAACAGAATAATTCTGTATTTTACAAAATATAAAAGTAAAACAGTTTTTGTTTTTTCTTTAAACAAAAAATAAATAAAAGTACCAAAATTAACTAGACATTGAAAGTCATGCAGTTATCTATGTACATTGTACATAATACATTATTGTCAGTAAGTTTTTAAGGAATTTGAAATACACATTATTTTGTTTTTAAAAGGAAGCTGTAAATTAGATACAAACTTGCAAGGATCATCTTTCCGAGCTTGAGGACAGTTCTGAAATAAATAATTAAAATGTATTAAATTATATATTTTACTAACAATTAAATGATCAAGGTGCACTAAAATTAAACCAAACTACGAAGTTCCTTGAGAACAACAACAGATGGCGCTTTCGCGATTCCGGAATAAACAGAGGATTGCTATATTTTGATCCTTTATAATACAATTACATAGTATTGATAAATTTTATCTAGCAATTATTTAAATAAACAACAACAAGTCGTTAAAAAATTAAGTTGGTTTTTGGGTTCGATTCCCAGAGGAAAAAAAGAAACAACTTTTGTGTTTGAAGATATAGTTATTTACCGTGGTGAAACACTTAACTAATTCCCAAGGAAATTTCACATGACAAAATGGATCCTTAAAGTTAGTATATTATATTTTTATTGAATTAATAGTTTCCTTACCTCAGAAAGCACATCAAAAACACACTGAAGAACTTCATTCAAACTGCATTCAGCGTCATACATCCGATGCAGTTTATTCAAACACTGTGTCATTACCCTTGCTTTTGGTTTAGTCCATTCTGGATATGTATTTGTCATATTATCTAAGAGTTTTGTAAATGCTACAGTATCTAATATACCGGATTCATTAATAACGTTTAACTTTTTGAAAATACAGGTTTCTTTTTCGCACTGAAATTAAAATCTATGTTAATAAGGATAAAAAACGATATATGAAATACAGTGTGGTAATTAATTATCTTCAACATTGTCTGAGTCGATTTGAAGAATAAAATAACAAATTTTATGTTTTTGAATTTTTTGGTTAGTTCGATTCCCGGTCGATGCAAGTAAATTTTCGAAAATCTTTGAATGCAGTTCTATTTTTTTTTATATAGGAATGTTTCTTTCAGCAAAATTCGCTACCTTCAGTATTTTAAGTACTTTCCCTCCAGGGCCCGTCGAAAATTTCCACACTGTATATGAATGTGTGGAACTGGCACTGTGTATTTCTAATACACAAAAACTATTCGATCGATTTAAACAAAACTGATACAGATGTTGGCCAGAAAAATAAGTTTTTTATTAATAATAATCATTATCAATAAAAAACATGAACAAAAAACAACTCGTTCGCGTAATTTCGAACAGGGGAGAATTTAACAGTATGTATTTTACTTATCATACGTTTATTTTTCTTTATGTATGTTTTTATTTTATAGTATTTATGTTTATTTATAATCTTTATTTAATAATATTTTTGTTATTTTTGAAGTGAAACTTCTTTATCGGGGTTGGAAAAAAATTAGTGTAACATTTTTTCTTTACGCGTGACACGCGCGTGATTCGACGTATTTCTGTAAAGTTGCATAAGTAAGTTATTTTTTGTAAAATAAAGTCATAAAGAAGTTTCACTTCTTACGTGTGTACACTAGTACACGCACACATTTTTTTTATTGTATAACATTATTATTTATTTATCTTTGCGTATACTTTCTACCTACCTCCTATTTCTAGTTTATTATTTATCTTTCTATCAGTTGGTTGCCTGGAAGAGATCACTCTTAAGTGATAAGGCCGCCTTCTGTGCTGTTTTTCTTTTAGAATAAGTTTTGCTTGTATTTTTTGTATTTTTGGCAGCACAATAAAGAGTAAATAAATATATAACAGGCATAACAACTTAACTGAAAATTCATTACAGACATTTTATCTTACCGAAAGCGGTACAACTTTAACATCATTAACTTTAGGGACCCTTTCTGTCGTAGTGGTGGAAGGTTCGTGTGAACTGACATCAATGAACCCAAGACGTTTGTGCACATCCCACGACATTTCGAAGTGACACTCACTGCGCCAAGAGTCTTCGATAAATCCACTTAGATTGCAACATTCGAGGGGATCCATTTCCTAAGTTAAAAATGTAAAAATTAGTCATGACTCATGAGCTTATAATCTATACTAATATTATAAAGCTGAAGAGTTTGTTTGTTTGAACGCGCTAATCTCGGGAACTACTGGTTCGATTTGAAAAATTCTTTCAGTATTAGAAAGCCCATTTATCGAGGAAGGCTATAGGCTATATATCATCACGCTAAGACCAACAGGAGCGGTGCCACGCGGGTGAAACCGCGGGCAACAGCTAGTAGTTTATACATATGTATTATGATAAAAGACATGAGTTTTTATGATGCTAAAAATCGCCAATGCAGTTTACATTATATTCAAAGCTCGTACCAGAACAATACACATTTTATATGTCACAGTCATCTAGTTGAATCTGCCATTTGATTGAATGACTAGCGCGTTAATTGAATGACTACCTACATTTGTTTATAAAATTTTCTTATATTTTAATTAGTATAGATAATAATTAATAAAGACTTTATTCAACTTAAATTAATAAAGAATTTATTCAACTGAAAAACTTCAGAAGCTTCATCTTACTTACCTCTGAGGAATCTTCAGTTACAGATTCGGTAGTTGTTGGAGCCTAAAAAAATTAAAACGACACTAAATATAAATTGTTTTCACATTAAAACATTGTTTTTTTAAGTATGTTTCAATTGTTTATCTTACCAGATTTAGCAAGGAATATCTAAAAGGCCTATCCGTTTGTGCAGTATGGATGTGGTATTCCATGAATTTCTTAAATCCACACTCTTTTACCATATCTTCTCCAAACAACGGTGGTAAATCGCAGCATTTTGTGTTAAAATACTGTAATTTATAAAAAAAAAACTATTACAAGATGTTTGAATTTGATATTGACGAAAAATCGATCAAGTAGAGACACAATAAATGATATCCTAAAATGGTAGGAGTAGGTAAATACATTTTTATTAAACTCCTAAAGCTACATTGAGATTTCTCCAATTTTTATACATATTCCTAGAAAGACCTTACCTTTTGTAAAAACCAAGAAGGTCGTCGCTCATTTGGCAGATTATTTTCGAGATTGTTGTAGCGACTGCAAAGAAAAAGCAAAAGAAAATGAAACAATTTAAATTTCCTAAACCTTTATATTTCTGGATGAAAAGAAGTGAAACTTCTTTAGACGCGTTTAGACATCATGGAGTAAGGCGACGATTTTGGTACCTATCTTTGAATCTTGTCAAAGAAGTTTCACTTCTGACACGTGTGCTCTGCACACACACTCTTTTTTTAATTCTACTCTTTTCTTCTCGTCTTTTTATTTCTCCTCATACATTTTAGAGGGATTTACCTTTGTGAGAACATGTAGTTGTAAGCAGCCAAAGATGATACAGACGCACATCCATCTTCCTGGTTCCACCGCCCAGCCGGACAGTTCTTAAAAACGAAATTAAAAGTAAATAAATGTATTCATAATTAACACAGCTTTTCTCATCGATTTTATATTGTTTTTAATCTAGATATTATAAAACTAGATGGCATTGGCATCGACTGTTTTCAGTTCGTCTTAAACTTATACTTAAAACTGATCAAATATGTTATATGTTGCAACATTTTTGAAGTGAAACTTCTTTATCGGGGTTGGAAAAAAATTTAGTGTACCTAACATTTTTTCGTTACGCGTGACATTATTCCGTTACGCGCCATCTTTTTCTTATCCCTACCTCGCGTGATTCGACGTATTTCTGTAAAGTTGCATATAGTGAATTATTTTTTTAAAAATAAGGTCATAAAGAAGTTTCACTTCTTACGTGTGTACACTAGTACACGAACACTTTTTTAACAACTTACATCAATCATTTGATCAACAACGCAATGCATTAAAGCTTGTCCGGGACAAGTGTTTGTATATTTTTTAGTTCTCTCCCCATAGCACGCGTTCACAGCATTCTGCCCAATCTCCTGCCATTCTGGCGCCAAAAAATTGGACAAAATATTCCAGTATTTATCCTTTGGCGGTAATGCATCTGTCAGATTTAATTTTGTGTTTATACAGTTCCATTGGTGACACTGAAACAATTGATTTCGATTGATGAATTTATTAATAATAACAGTATTATTAAGCTATTGCATAGCTTCTATCGCGGGCCTTGAGCGCGGGGACCGAATCGAGAAATTCCGTAACGAAAAAAACCTCACGCTCCCCACTCCGACGGGCGGAGGTGTGGCTTGAAGGCATAGCCGCATAGCATGCAATATGTGATGCAATAGCTTTACCGCGGCAGTCCCCGAGTGCCACACGTCTTTTTATTTATGTCTCGGGCTAATCATTGCTAAGGGGCAACAAACATGTTAAAAGTACTCCTATAATCGTATTTTCTTTTATGTAATGGAATTCTTAATATTATGTAATTTATTTATGAACTGTTTCTATGTTATAATATTTGTAATAGACTACTTACGCCATCTATTGAAAAATATTAGTGTCAAACATTGAGATAATATTAATATGGAGACGATACCGCCTACATCACTTATGTTCCACTCAACATACGTCATGTGGCGTAACTGCACTCAGTCGCTTGCTCGCTCATTGGCGCGAACGTCACGCTCATTTTTTATTTGTTTTAAAGTAAAACGCATCAAATATGCCTACGTGTGTGTTACGATATTGCACAAATAATACAAAGAATACGGAAAAGTGCAAAGGAATAACTTTTCATCAGTAAGTAACTAGATAATAATTTTTAAAACTTAGTTAGAGCAAAATTTTTGGCGGGCGACATTTTGTCATAGATTAAAAATTTAAGATATGACATTGGGCATGAAATAAGTGTTGTTAGTAATATTTGCTGGCGTATATTTTTATAGTATAAAATAATAATTTTACATATTTAGAAACGCATAGACTGGTTGTTAATTGAAAAAAAGTGAAATCATGAAATATGAAAATCAATTACTCAATCACCAATTTTTTTTGTTAATTGATTTTAATCAAGTTTTTAATTGATATTGTATAAGCTACTGACTTGAACGTATAATTGAATTATTATTTATTTATCTGCACTAATATTATAAAGAGGAAAACTTTGTTTGTTTGTTTAATTGTAATTAATTAATAGGCTCATAAACTACTGGACCGATTTTGATGAAAGGAGAATGCCCATTTTTGGTACTGGTTTTTCTCATGCATCAAGACAACAATACTATTAAAAAAAATCTCGGCAATTTAGAGGCCTTCTTACCATCGGAAAATATATTTTGAACAGGGAATGTTTTGTAAAATCTAATAAGACATGTAATTGTTTAGATCCGTTATTATAGATTTAGTGTCCATTACCGGTTACCACGGTAACCAAGCGGTAACTTATTACATTTACTATGGTAAATAGCTAAATGTATTAATATCGATTATTGTTTTCATTGAATTACAAAAAAAATCAATTAACGTAAATCACTCTTTAAGGTATTGTTTATACACTGTAGGTTGTTTTAACAAAGATAGTGAAGTAAAATAATATAAATATGTATATATAAAAAAAATATTATTATGACATAGCTTGGTAGGTAACCAGTTATTTCTTATTTGTTTCTTTCTTCGAATATGTAGTGAAAAAATTATTCAAACAACAATAACAACAACAACATGTAAACCGAATAAAAACTCAATTGGCATTTTTTAAGTATATATTTAGGTTTTCTTGAAATCCGTCCCGGAAGATTTCTGGTGCCTACCTACACTAGCCGATGAACAGATTGACTTTGTCTGAAAGCATAAGCTCTACGCATAGATTAAATATGTTAATCGAAAAATAACTTTGGACGATAAAATGTTACCTAAATCACACATAAACCTAACTAAATCGGGGTTATTTAAGTTTTGAGGTTATTTCACATTTTTCTCAATATCTTGAGAACCCCTGTTTTTATCACAAAAAAATCAATTGGTAAAAATCTTTTGAATATCGAAGAACCCTCCAAAACCACTCTGGCATTGACGCAACACTGTACTGTGGTCCATACTTTCATGGGCATTCTCCTTTGGCACAAACAATCTTAAGACCCTGAGAAAGAACATAGGCTACTTTTTATTGCGAAATATGCCATATCGCCACGGGCGAAGCCGGGGCGGACCGCTAGTTCAGAGATAAGTAATTAATATTTTTTCTATTCAAGGTTTCCATGTCTGGGCCGTGAAGAAAGGGAAAAATTATTTTTTTTCTAAAAAAGGCTCAATTTGTAAGGAATAAAACTTCCCATAGCCCTGACTGAACCTAAAACACGAAAAAAAAAATTATTCCATATGACGTCACTATTTACATCATCCTATATTATATGCCAGATATTGTTAGCCCCGCGTAGTAAAGTCAGTTTATACCTAAAATAAATATTAAGTAAGTACAAAGAAAATTTCAAGTCAACGTGCATGTAAGGAGTGGCACCCAATAAAATAGACAGAATGAAACAAAGTGTCGCCTCTATAGCGGTGAGTCAGTGACATCGCATAATCTATGACTGTCTAGCCGTCATTCGCGCGCCCCGCGCCGCCGCGCTTGGCGCACAGATTTTGTTCGTGGTGTCTGCTCCATATTAATATTATCTCAATGGTGTCAAACAAGTTTCCGTTCTAATTCGAAAAGCCGGGGCTTCCAATTAGATTAATTGACAAAACTTGTGTTGTTTTGTGGTTTTGAATAAGAATAGATCCAGAATATTTTCATGTACTTTAATTTCATACTTCATTAAAACTTTATCTGAGTATTTTGTTACAACTAGACTAATACAGTTTACTTACTTACTAAAATAAGGAATTAAAACAATAATATTAAGAAGACACTTACCAAGCGTGAGTTTCCTAAATAAGAATGCCCGAAACCAGGTTGTGCTTGTATCTATAAAAAACAGATAAAAGGTCATAACAAAAAACAATGTTTATCTTAAATAATTAAATATGTATTAAAATTTAAAACAGCAACACGATAGAAATACGAAAGCATAAAAAATAATTTTGAAACAATTTAAAAATAGAATTGCGTATAATTTTTTAAATATACATACATTAAATAACGCTACAATGGCTTGAATAGACACCTATGTAAACAAAGAAATAATATTTAAATTAGAATATTATACGTAATAAATTTTTAAAAATAATAAAAGTTTTGGTAGTAAGTACCAATTTTCAATAAATAAATAATAATTTAACTAAGTACTATTTTTTTAATAATAAAATAGACTTAAGTTTATAATATTATTGAACGGAATTATAATATAGCCTAAGAATATAGCCAATGGATTTCAAGGATGACTAAATACATAACAGACTATTTGAATGTTAAATTTGAAAAATTAACTGTCTATAATAATCGAACTTCACAATATGTTCATACATTACATTTCAATACCTACCATATAATATAGTGATAACTACAAAATTACAAAACATTAAAATAAATAACACTAACCACATGAAAAAGCAAGAATACACCCACGAACCACATTCTCATGTACATTGCGGAATAACAACTGAGCTGATAATGCGAATAGAACAAGGGGTCAAGTTTTCGATAACATACAACTTCTGGATAAAACCTACTAGTACATACGTGATGTAAACAAACCTTTGCTCTCTTAACCCTACTTTTATTTATTGCGAAGTTTCTGTACAATGTAAAAAAATTAATATTATTATAATTGCAGTCCAATTGAATTCTTCAAATCAAATCTTTGAACCAACACAATTTAATTCTATATTATATATTTTAAGTAAGAGTGTACTTTGTATGTACTGTATATTATGTTTGTATGTATGTTTTATTAACGTAAGGTGCCGCTAATTGGTAAATTATAGCTAGAATACAAAAATAAAAAATTATGCACCACTGTCCACCATACTCAGCATTTGTCCTAGTCGATTGGGTTGCCTGGCAGAGATCGCTGTCAGCGATAAGGCCGCCCTCTGTACATTGTTAATTAAGTTATTATGTGTTTTAATTTGTCCTATATGGTGTACAATAAAGAATTTATCATTCATTCATTCATTCATTCAATAAAAAAGGTGGACACATTCACAGGTAGGTTTAGTAGTTCTACGAATATTTCTTTATACCTAATGAAATGCCAAATTCGATTTTTTCCGTCGTTTGGTAGAAATTGGTAGTTTATTAATTAGTGCCACAAGTATAAATTTATAAAGAAAAGAAAAAAATCGATCACGAGGCGGGACTCGAACCCGCATCCTTTGCGCCATTCCGGGGCGGATGCCTAACCAACTCAGCCACTCGTGACCCGCCTGGTAGTGCCACAAGGTAATATCGGTAAAAGACGACTACAACACGACGTTTGGGGGAAATAACTATCAAATAAAACAACCATAATACCTCACATAGTTTATTGAATAAACCATAAATTAGATTGTTAACATAATTCATAAGATAGATAAAAATAAGCAATACATTCGGTCTATCTTAATTACAAGCTGAATCAACGGCAACAATGCACAATTTTGTTAACATACTTCATATTTTATTCTACTATAAAAAACATTACTAAGATCACTTGTAACTCATGAACACGCAATTTTATAAAAAGATTATCGAACAAACGATTTTTTTATAAATAACTTGGTATATAATATGCAAAATTTTGATTTGGTGTCAAATTTTAACCATTATCAACTACGTCAGATTTATACGAAGGGTCTTATTAGTAATTAATAGCAATAAGAATAAGCCACAGTGATGTAATATTAATGTGGTCGAATATTAAATTTAATTCTTATACGTACTATGATGGAAAAAAATAAAATTCAAAAACCATTATGGTTCTTGAATTTGGAACACAAATAATTCCACACTAAAGAGGCCACACTCAATATTGTTAAATAATGTTACTGGCTGGTTATAGTTCAGTCTGTTTAAAATTTTCAGCACAGAAAATTTTAAGTTTGAAATCAAAGCTAAATAGGAGATTAATTTGTACAACAAATTTAATTATAAAACGCATGCGTCAAGTGTAATGAATCTTTATGCTTTTGTTATTTATCTGTATTTAGAGGTACATTATTTAAAAGTTGCCGTTGACAAAAATGACAGTGACCAATCACAGTTGTAGAAATGAATCGCCAGATCATTCCGCCGGAGGACCGCTCTTTTAGAAGCCCTTTGTAAAATTGAACCTGAAAATGAAATAAATTTTATTACTTTATATGGTAGCTGTATTTTCTAAGTGGAAATTTAAATTTTCATTCAAAAATTCATTTCTAAATGGAGTGGACCGTCTTTTAAAATAATTACTCGAAAATATTTTATGCAAGTTAATTTGAGCTTGGTATTGAAAAACAGCTCAATAATTTCAACTACAAAAGCCGTGGGTTCGAAATTACACACGCGAGTGCAAAATGATTTAAAGTATCGAGTTAAAGTTAATTCACCAAAATAGTTAATATTTACGCAGTTCTTAAGTATATAAAATTTTAAAGATAACACTCATTAAATCAGGTGGCCTAGTTATTTACGACCCCTTTGGCCTTTGAAAAAAAAAATTATATTTTTAAGTTCACTGGCCGTACGATAAGTGAACGAAATAGTATGTAAAGAAATAAAAATTGTTATCAAACCTTGTTTTAAGTATGTATGGTATAATTTTTTTTAATAGCCGCTGTCTGTGCCTATGAAAATAGGGACAGACAGCGGCAAAACGGGAAACGAATTTGGTCAATGTAATTTGTACTCATATTATTTATTCTGCCGTTTTTAAAACGAATACTTACTATAGAGACTGAGATAGCCGACTGTCCGAATATAATAAGTAAATGTTATAATAATTACAAAAAATATGTGAAACTAAAACACATTTTCAGAGATTGCCATTTATTCATTACACTGTTTAATCAATAAATCACATTAGTTTTATATTTCTACTAGCTTACCGCCCGCGGCTTCGCCCGCTTTCTCTAAAAGATTTTTTGAGATTTAAACTATCCTATCTCTCAACTCTCAAGTTGGATCGAACTGCACATGGTGTGCGAATTTTATTATAATCGGTTAAGTGGTTTAGGAGTCCATTGAGGACAAACATTTTGACACGAGATTTATATATATTAAGATAGATATACTAATGATATGTACCTGAACATTTTGTTTATTTCAACACACCAACCTCAAGAACGAAGCCGAGGCAAACTAGTGTATTATATTTGCATGTAATACACAAGAAAAATCATAATTCATGACTTATAGCACATACATACCTAACATTAGCTAAGCTTAACTCCGAGATCACAGGAAGGCTCCAAAGCCGAACGCTCGCTTGATGCTGTCGAAGTAGTAACGCTTCCAGTTGTCACGAGTCTGCTCCACCTCCGAGGTTGGCACCAGCTCTTGCTTCAACGAGACTAGCGTGTGGTCGTCCTGGAAACATGAATTTTTAACTGACATTTAAACCTTTCATTAATATTTTTTCATTCATCCCTGACATAAAAAAACAAAGGTATAGGTCTACCAGAATCTGATGGCATATTTATAATTAAGGAATAAAAGATTTTCATATGGCAATGTTATTTGACAACTATCAAATTGGTTGTCAAATTATTTGTCTTCTTTGGAATTAATGAATAATTTTTAGGATTTTGTCTAAAAAATCTTCGAAAATGTCGAAAAAGCCGCTGCGATCACAAGCAAGAGATGTTATTTATAATGTGTATGGAAAAACATTTGATGAAGAAGGGTCAAACACATCACAATTTTCAATTTTGAATATTTTATTAGTAAATTGGACTTACCCGTTTTGATACTTAAAATTAAAAATATTATAAGTAGGTAACTATAATATTGTTTGTTGATTACAACATAATTTTATGAAAACTTATTACAAGAGTTTCCAATACGGCTATTCGTCAAGTCCAAGCTGTCCAAGTCAATTTGATATTGTGTTTATCTGATAATACTTACGAAAATAAACATAGTTTTTATTTAGTTTATAAAAAAATTATTACCATTATCTAGTTTTGATCTGCATTATCATTACATCCATATTTTTACATGACATAATGATAATGAATATACAAATATAGGTATGTGTAAATAATATGTAATATGTATTACATAGATAAAAGTAATATGTATATTATACATGTAAGTATGTACCTACATAATATTAAGTGGATATCTCATTATTAAGTACAGTATTGTGCACTTATGTAATGTGACTAATGATGTTGAGGACAAAATAAAAAATAAGCAGTATCAAGATCGTTCAGTCCATTTTCCCTAGGGTTGCATACTCAAAATTTTGATTTCCCTAATTGCCATCAGATTCTGGTTTACCTATATCATCAATTTCATCATCAGCTTTATTATTTTATTAACTTATCAGTTCGCCTTTCATTTATCTATGTGATTGAATAAGAACAATGCAATCATCATTTCAGCATTTTAAATTGAAGTAGAATAAAAATCTCATTTATACACTGAGAAGTGGCTAAAAAACAATTCATTCACCAAAACATAGAGTTGGCCATAATCCTATAGCAATAGTAGCTTATAACAATTCATTCACCAAAACATAGAGTTGGCCATAATCCTATAGCAATAGTAGCAATAACCTAATATAGTTAACTGGTCAGTTTTTATTTAAAAAAAAAAGTGGAACACAATAATTGTGTTTCTTTAAAAAATATAACTTTAAAATGTTGTTCCATCAAGAGGTTATTAAAATAAAACAATAAAAGAAAAATAATTCTAGTTTACCTTCTCGTCAATAGTGAAAGTGACTTCCGAGAAATGGTTATCCGGCCACTGTTTATATCGCCAATATTGCACAATCTTCTTGCCAGGCACCAACTCCCTAAACTCCCCTGACACATTACCACCAAACAGGGCAAATTTTCCCCCCTTTTCTGCCTCCATTTTAACATGTCCTTGCGTGAATGCAGTCACCATCTCTATTCGAGTCATCGCGTCGTAAAACTCTTGCGCGCGACATTGAAACGTCTCCGACAACTCGATTGTTTTTGTATCAAGCTTGCAACCGACTTGCTTGGTTTGCTTAGAGACCACTGGCTCCATGTTCACTTTTTTGTTGAAGCCACTTGTTATTGTAGATATATTATCTGGTTTTACAGGTGCCTCTCCCTTCTTGGGTAGAATTAGGCCTTTGGAAAACTCTTCCTTCAAGCTTCTAATGTACTCTTTGAGTTGTTTGCGAATTTCGTCCCTTCCGACGTTGTGCATGAAGGCTTTTACACGCTGCGCTTCATCACCACTACCTTTGATTGTGACTGTTATCTGTAAATGAAACATAATATAGTAAAACAATACAATACATACAGTACATACATACATTTTTGTAATATAAAAATATGATATTCATATGTGAACTACAAAGTTATAAATTTTTCGTCAAGTAATGGTAAAATCAGATTTCATATATTTGTGGTTAAACCACACATTTGTTGAAGCCAAATAAAAAAAAACCATATTGATAAGTAACCATGTTAAATGTTGAATGAAGCTGTACATTGAAAATAACTCTGTGTAGCTCTGTATAACTCAAGTAAATCAATAATTTTCAAAAAAGTATTTAATACATAAAGCACTGATGAATCATGAACTATAAACAGTTACAGGAATTTATTAGCTTATTTAAATTTATTTTAAAATTTATAAGTACCATTTTCTTTACAACTATTTATCATACATACAAAGTAAGAGATGTACCAAAAATAATGGCAAAGTAATGCTTCTAATCTTGAAGAATATGTGAACAGATTTTATAAGTAACAAAAAAATAAATGTAAAATTTACTTTTGCTTTAATGAAAACAAATTCCATTTCAAATGCCATACAGTACACTATTATAAAAAATGCAGAGGTTGTGCAAAGGTTAAATTACCGACAAGTTTATAATACTGAAAATAAATGATATTGTTACTTACATCAACTTCACTAACATCATTCTCTTCAGATAAATTAGGGATATGCATTTCACCTTTCACCTTGTCTTTGGCACCAGCCAGAAGACCCTCCCACTTCAACTTGATGTCCCATTCATAGAAAAATATTAACTTCCCTTTCCTATTATTTGCAGTGGCCTCACCATCGATCTTTTCCACTTCAGTTATCTTACAGTCTATGCCGTTTTGCGCGATTTTTAAGTTATTCAATAACTCCTTCAGTCGGTCTTTCGACCACGGACCAGCGTTTTTCTCTGTCCAATGCCAGTTATTAACGTTTGTCGCGTCTGGTCGCTCCTCCACGATCCACCGAGGGTCTCCTTCACCCCACTTTGCCATTTTAGGCCTTAAATAGTAACACGAGGTCCGCAATGATACGCGATTTTTAAATACCACTAATAGATATTCTTCAAGGCTGTGTAACTGCACATAAATTTGTACTACTTTTATGTATAACAGGCACTTTTCACACTAATCAATTCAATATCTTTCAGTCAGTATAACAAAACGATCGTAAAAACTCTTGTATTAGTTAATTCCACTTGGATCAACCGCAGATTTGCACTTTTCGAGAAACGTCGTGCAAAGTCAAATTTTAATATGTACGGACGAGAAGTCAATTTACATGACAGACGAATGTTACCATAATCATAATTGCAAATTGCCATTCCAGCTATAATGAGCCTCGGAATTACATATTTCAGTTATTTTGATTATTGCTAAATTTTGAGGAAAAAAATATTGTAATTCATTAATGCTAGTCAGCATTAAAAAAGGGAAAATTAAGATATAAAAATGAACATATAAGTATTCTTGTAATGCCCATAATTAAAATGCACACCACAATTTGCGACAGATGATTTCTATTCTTAGATCATCCAATAAATAATAATTTTCTTAGAACGTTATGTATTATTTTTAATCTTTAGAGTATAATTTTTCTGAGTTTTATATTTTCCGTTAGCTTCATTAATTTGTTTCGAACAATATTCATTTAAGAATAATTATTATTCTAAAGATAAATATAAAATTAAAGCTTTCTCAAAGTGATTCAAAAATAAAAGAGCACAGTTAAGAAAAATCTTTCCAATAAATAGGTAAGACACTCAAGCATAGCAACATTATAACATTCTGTAAGTTTCTAGAAATTGTCATAGTTGTGCCAACCTTAAAACATTGTGTGTATCCGGTCATAGTTCCATTTTACGGTGTGAATGTCGCGACACATGTTACATAATTTATACATTTTAGATTTTAAATTTTTTAGATAATGGTAAAAATTACCAATTTAAATTCAGAAAATGAATTCTTGAAATATCTTATAAATGACATGTAAATATTCGTATTAAATATTTATAAGAATAATGATGCGAATGGCGAGTAAAATTATAAATAAACGCGGTAAAATATGCACATGTTTATTGTTCATTATTCGGCAAAATATTATGAGATGTGATATTTTTTATAGAAAAAATGATAACTACGCACATAAAAAATTAAATTATTGATCCCTTTCTTAAATTGTTTCAGCCGACAAAAAAATATACTTTTTTACTCGAAGTGCCACAATCATGAAGATTCCTTCGACACATTTACAATTTTATATTTTATATACAATCTCGAATCCAAAGATTTAATGTGTAAGAAAGAATTAGATAGAAGTTTAATTGCGGCATCTTATTGAAGTGAAACTTCTTTATCGGGGTTAGGAAAAAATTTAGTGTAACATTTTTTCGTTACGCTCGCTTCGTTAAATTATTTTTTGAAAAATAAGGTTATAAAGAAGTTTCACTTCTTACGTGTGTACACTAGTACACGCACACATATTTTTTATTACTTATGTACTCCGTCCTCTTCTTTTCCCATTTTTTCTTTAGTTTCTTCAAAATAAAAATTGGGAGCTTTTTTCTACACCCTAAACTAAAATGAGACTAACTATGCACGTGATTATTAGTACGTACAGATTCAGTATTTATAATTTTAATTTATAAGCTGCTATAATAAACTGACTGCTGAATAAAAGGAAAGTAGGTAACTAATATTAACAATAATATTAAAAAGGTTATAAACGCCATCAGAATTCATAAGTATGAATTTTTTTTTTAATTAAAACTATTTTTTTTGTTGTGAGTAAGTATGACGTAGGTACCTAGGTATCTAAAGATTTGATAGATATCAGAAGACCTACGTGTTGCGGTTTATCAAAATCGAGTAAAAATATCACGTTTATTGTATGGGAGCCCCCTTAAATATTTTTCTATTCCGCTTTTATTTATGTAGGTAAATATAATATTATGTTGCTATAGCGGCAACAGAAATAAATAAATAAATAAAAAAATAAAACCTTTATTTGTCTCTCTCACAAGGGTTAAAAATGACAATTAATGAAAAATACACATAATATATTAGGCAACCTTATGAGAGCTTACTTACTTATGCTAGCCCACTTAGTATATCCAAAATACAATGTTGCAGTCGTATGGATCGGATTTACAGCAAGCTTGTGGATAAAACAAAAGAAACAGTAAAATAGTATAAAAATAAAATAGGTAACTAAAAACAAGTAAAAAAAAAAAAAAAAAATTGATGGTTGTTGTGTGTGTGTATGTGCGTATGTGGAATGTGTATATGGGTGTGTGCGTGTATGAGTGTGTGTATAGTGAGGTCTGTAATGAAGTCTGAGCTGAAGAATGAAGAATGTCTTTGCTGAAGTCAAATGAAACGGGGATTAATTAAAGTGGAAGCAAATAGGTTTTTTTTTTTATATAACGTTGCACAAAAGTTTTTCTGTATCATCGTAGTTTAAGGTTTTCAGGTACATAGAGATTTTGATTTTACAATTGGATCGATTGAGAGGGTAAATATTGAGAATTTTATTTAATTTATTGTAAAGATCATTGCCGAGATAACAGTAGAAGTTCCGAGATAATTTTGAATAAAAACTAACCATGTGACATACTGTGTCCTTTCGCCTCTTATCTTTTATCGAGTCAGGATTATACGTAAGTTGCTGGTGTTTCTTAAGGACAGTTTGGAGTAGAAATAAATACTTCATCTCGGAAGTTTTCTAATATTTTACTATCACCACATGGTTAACAATTATTATCATGACAGACGAATATATATATAGATACAGTCTGGCAGACGAATGAACAGACACACAGACAAGCGGAGGGGCAGGCGGCAGCATCTCAGCAATAAGGCCCCGTTTTATCCTTTCGTTACGGAACTCTAAATAAATGTATTGAATATTGTTTACTAATACACGTATAGTAGATAATGTTCCTAATCCTATCTTTATTCTATGAAATATAAAGCCGTTCCAGAGATTAACCGGAGCAGGCACACAGACAGGCAGATAAAAATTGTAAAAATTACTATTTTAATATATACAGTGTACCTATATATCCGTATTACAAACAGACATTCCAATTTTATTATTGGTACATATACCTATCTATAGTTTTACATATTTCGAGTAATTATTGCAAAAATAATTAGAACACTGGCGCAAGCGTTCGGCATACTATCCGCCAACACATTCATTATGTACATACGACATACGTATATACGTATCCACTATCCAACGATGTATTATATTTATTTAATTACGATTGCTCTCAGCCAATAAATGTTGAACACAAAGCACGCGTTCTCGACGGCTCAGTAGCAACTCTCAAGGCATTCCGTTTCGAGTTTCATTGGCGCAGGAGCGTGCGCACTCGCAAATAAAATAAAATAAAAAATAGTAAAAAAACCATCAAAATGTTCCCATTACGTCGTGTCGGCAATAAGGTGTGTGATTAGTGGTATAAATAAATAAAAAAAATACGTAAAAGTTCACATGTGCTCGAAAACGAATGGCCTTTGATAAAATTAAAAAAAAAAAATTGAATTCCGAACGTCTCGTCTGTTGCAGATTTTAGAACAATGGCGGGCTCCTATTGTGGTGGCGGCAAAATCGCAGAAATACAGCACGGACACTCCTCGTCCTTTAACAATGCTGACAGACGATGAATTAGCAATGAAAGAAACAAGTAAGCATTTGTTAAATTAAACATACATGTCGACTAATTTATTTACAGTTAAAAACATTTCAACCTTACTAAAACCAGACACAATATTAGATAATAGGTATAACAATATAATCAACGATTTAACTCCAGATAAGTGAGATAAATAAAACTTATCTTACTTATATATAAATAACAAAATATATAAGAAAAAAAAAACAAAAGTAACTAAGTGTAGGTAGTTACTTACTTACTTGTAAAAACTTATAAATTTAAGGATATGATTTTTGTGTTATTGTAGTACGAATAAATATATAAATGTTACCTAAGTACTTTTAAGTTAAAAGTAGAAACAATTTAAATAACAGGTTATTAGTTGTTACACATATTATTATGTAACTTAATACGCATACAAGATATCAAACCCATATTGAATTGAGTATATTTTTGTATGTTTTCTGATAAAATAAATTCGTATCTTATTCAACTACATACTTTTTTATGTATAGAGCTTATCAAATCTAGACAGTTCAAGACACCTTTGAATATACTTTTAAATTTTAATAAATGTCATAAAATATTAGGTACGTTTATAATAAATGTAGTTAGGTAATTAAAAAATATTATTGTAATGACAAAAAAATCGCTAATCGTTCATATGTATTATTAGATAAATGAAGCGTGCTTAGGGAAAATGTAAAAATATTATTATCAGCTATATCTATAAGCACTTAAAAGACAATCAATTTTAAAGTCAGTAAAAGTTCTTATACCTTTTAGGTACCTACGAGAGCTAATAAAATGTTGTTAAATTGTAAATAATCGATCGATAAGAGTTTAATTTTAAATAAGTTTATCTTTAAAATGATACAATATACCTATTGTACTTACCGATATTTAATCTGCTGAATATTGGCTTATTGCCCATTTTTGAAAAATTTCTAACTATAGTTTTCTCTAGACTTGTATGTAAAAACATGTTCTTTATAATACCTATAATAATATAGAAGTAAGTGTAGTAGTTTCACAAAAAGGCTGTAAGGACCGGTTTTCAAGGCGTCATTCAGTTCTTACTGTAAACATGAGTTTTTATATGCCAAAGACAGTAACTCAATGGCCAAAGAATATTTTTTTTAACAATACGTACCTTGAATTTATATTTTTTGGTTTTTATGGCATTCAAATGCTTTATAAATATAAATTTATAAAGAATAGAAAAAATTCGATCACGAGGCGGGACTTGAACCCGCATCCTTCGCGCCATTCCGGGGCGGATGCCTAACCAACTCAGCCACTCGTGACCCGCCTGAGCAATCGAATTTATTCTATCCTTTCAGTTTTATGTGTCTTAAGGGACACACCGCGCGCCATCTATTGAGATGATTTAACAACCATCTCAACCAATATGAAGCACTTTTCAGTGAATACAATATTGTAACGATGGAACACGACCTTTTCTTGAATTTATATTTTTTGGTTTTTATGGCATTCAAATGCTTTATAAATATAAATTTATAAAGAATAGAAAAAATTCGATCACGAGGCGGGACTTGAACCCGCATCCTTCGCGCCATTCCGGGGCGGATGCCTAACCAACTCAGCCACTCGTGACCCGCCTGAGCAATCGAATTTATTCTATCCTTTCAGTTTTATGTGTCTTAAGGGACACACCGCGCGCCATCTATTGAGATGATTTAACAACCATCTCAACCAATATGAAGCACTTTTCAGTGAATACAATATTGTAACGATGGAACACGACCTTTTCTTGAATTTATATTTTTTGGTTTTTATGGCATTCAAATGCTTTATAAACCAAAAAATATAAATTCAAGAAAAGGTCGTGTTCCATCGTTACAATATTGTATTCACTGAAAAGTGCTTCATATTGGTTGAGATGGTTGTTAAATCATCTCAATAGATGGCGCGCGGTGTGTCCCTTAAGACACATAAAACTGAAAGGATAGAATAAATTCGATTGCTCAGGCGGGTCACGAGTGGCTGAGTTGGTTAGGCATCCGCCCCGGAATGGCGCGAAGGATGCGGGTTCAAGTCCCGCCTCGTGATCGAATTTTTTCTATTCTTTATAAATTTATATTTATAAAGCATTTGAATGCCATAAAAACCAAAAAATATAAATTCAAGAAAAGGTCGTGTTCCATCGTTACAATATTGTATTCACTGAAAAGTGCTTCATATTGGTTGAGATGGTTGTTAAATCATCTCAATAGATGGCGCGCGGTGTGTCCCTTAAGACACATAAAACTGAAAGGATAGAATAAATTCGATTGCTCAGGCGGGTCACGAGTGGCTGAGTTGGTTAGGCATCCGCCCCGGAATGGCGCGAAGGATGCGGGTTCAAGTCCCGCCTCGTGATCGAATTTTTTCTATTCTTTATAAATTTATATTTATAAAGCATTTGAATGCCATAAAAACCAAAAAATATAAATTCAAGAAAAGGTCGTGTTCCATCGTTACAATATTGTATTCACTGAAAAGTGCTTCATATTGGTTGAGATGGTTGTTAAATCATCTCAATAGATGGCGCGCGGTGTGTCCCTTAAGACACATAAAACTGAAAGGATAGAATAAATTCGATTGCTCAGGCGGGTCACGAGTGGCTGAGTTGGTTAGGCATCCGCCCCGGAATGGCGCGAAGGATGCGGGTTCAAGTCCCGCCTCGTGATCGAATTTTTTCTATTCTTTATAAATTTATATTTATAAAGCATTTGAATGCCATAAAAACCAAAAAATATAAATTCAAGAAAAGGTCGTGTTCCATCGTTACAATATTGTATTCACTGAAAAGTGCTTCATATTGGTTGAGATGGTTGTTAAATCATCTCAATAGATGGCGCGCGGTGTGTCCCTTAAGACACATAAAACTGAAAGGATAGAATAAATTCGATTGCTCAGGCGGGTCACGAGTGGCTGAGTTGGTTAGGCATCCGCCCCGGAATGGCGCGAAGGATGCGGGTTCAAGTCCCGCCTCGTGATCGAATTTTTTCTATTCTTTATAAATTTATATTTATAAAGCATTTGAATGCCATAAAAACCAAAAAATATAAATTCAAGAAAAGGTCGTGTTCCATCGTTACAATATTGTATTCACTGAAAAGTGCTTCATATTGGTTGAGATGGTTGTTAAATCATCTCAATAGATGGCGCGCGGTGTGTCCCTTAAGACACATAAAACTGAAAGGATAGAATAAATTCGATTGCTCAGGCGGGTCACGAGTGGCTGAGTTGGTTACGCATCCGCCCCGGAATGGCGCGAAGGATGCGGGTTCAAGTCCCGCCTCGTGATCGAATTTTTTCTATTCTTTATAAATTTATATAATACGTACCTTGTTTACACTTACATTTAACTTTAAGTATATAGTTAGTAATTACTAATTACCTATATAGTGATAAATGGATTTTTTTTTAATTCTGTGCACATGTTTATCGACTCTATTGCGATTCGTCCACAAATCCGTCACTTTCAAAAAGTAGAAATTTTCTTATTTCTACCGACAAGAAGAATAAAATATTATATTTTAATACCTAGCTAAACTTATTCTTAAAGTTGTGCAAATATAAAACAAATCAATCAAGTAACTTAGGTACCTACCTATACAATTGTTTTTTAAAGGTACCTATTATAGTACCTATATACTGTGACCTATACCTACTAGGTGCCAACCATACGACGTGATCTGCATCGCAAAATCGTGTTTATATCCTGTCCCAGCCTCTAAGATACCAAATCCGTGACTAAACTTAAACATCATATTATATGCCTATGTCCTATTACCTGGATAATACCTTAAGGTACACAATAAACTGACTTTTGCCTACAGGCAATGTGAAAATATTTTTTGAGCAATATATTAGTTATATTTTGGTCATATTAGGTATATTATCGTTTTTTAACAGACGTTTCCATAACATGATTGTTCAATTATTTTATGCCAAAAATAATTATTGAACTAGTTAACTTAGGTATTACAACTGCTAAAATACTAAATAAGTACTTACTCTTTTTTACAATCTGTATTTGCTCTATTTTTTATTTATTTAAACTGTTACCGAATTAAGTTTCGTTCATATAAAGATTTAAATAAATGACGCAAGACACACCCATTCAAGTTATCACAAGGTCAATGTAAACATAATTATGTGTGTGTTCTTGTGTACATAATATTATTTGTGTGTGTGCTGATTAAAATATTATTAAATAGTTTATGAACATAGATGGAAATATAATATTATGTAAAATAATCATAAATAATGATATATAAGATTTCCGTTATTAAATAAGAAAATACATAATTAATTATAGATAATTTCGCGTGTAGTAAATAAGTAGGTAATAGCCGCGTGTATGTAATTTGGTGACATTGACGATGCAATGCATGCAAATGGAGCACTTATACTTTATTAAATACCACTCAACGATCATAATAATACCACATAATACTTACTATCATTACTTTTTACCGACATAAAAAAGTAGCTTTACTTATCATGAACGCAATAATTATTGTTATGTCATTAAAATATACCGAAATTATTTATCCGCCGGACTGGAAAGGTCATGTCTGGTTGATTAATATAATCTGATAATATAAATATTAGTAACTATCTATAGTTCACTAAATCTTGTCTGTTTGTTTATAGATCGCTATCGATCGCTATCTCCTAGTGACCTAGTCTATACCTACTGCGGATTTAAAACGGTTTTTAATTTTCATCATTATAAAGGTTTTCGATACATCTTAATAAATTAACTGTTAACAAAACTGATATTTATATACTGTTTACCTAAGTTGTTTACAAAATAATTCGTAAAAAATAAAAATATTATTGTTATCCGAGTTAAAGTTATCTAAATAGGTTATTAGTTATCTACACATCTATTTTCAGGTATTTTAGAAGTGATGAAGATTGAATATCTTAGTTTCCAATTTCTAAACCGCATGCCTACGTATTAAATTCCTTTAATTTATAAAGATACCTCTACCACAGATCTCTACTAGGTATCGTATTTCACTTCTAGAACAATAATTATCCTATAAGTAGGTATTACTTAAATGAAACGAACGAATTTTGTATGGACAATGATAATACAGAATGAAGTATTATCATTTGAAAACAAATGCTTATCATCACTATGTTACTAAGTGTCCCTGATAAAAAATTAAAGATAAAATTCATAACTATAGGTACCACTGTACAATCAGTCGAAACGTCAGTTATATATTTATTTATTTAAAAATTTTCATAAAAGTGATCACATACCTACCTAGGTACTTATGTGATTTTGTTGAAAAAACTTGGTACATAAATATGCTTGTGTGTACTACCTGTATGTTAATTTGATATGAATCAATTAAATTAAAAACATATACTCAGCAATGCCTCAATTCTCAAATTAAAAATAGGTAGTTACAACAAAAGATCTTATCTTACACTAAGTGTACTTCAAATAATAATTTCGTTTGTACATAAGATAACTATATCTCCGGTGTCGTTTTGAATTTGAGATACGCAATGTCACGAAAAAGATGTTATTTTATTTCAGGAAAAGATAGATAAATATGTTTTATGTGAGTATAACCACAGTCCAAAGATAGGTAATATAATACTGTAAAATAATACTATAGTACAACATAATATAGGTAGCTATTATTTTCTAAAACCTAGGGCTGGGCTTGCAGATTTATAAACAGCAATATGCATACATCAAACATCTATATTCTATAACGACTAATATTATAAAGCTGAAGAGTTTGTTTGAACGCGCTTATCTGAGGAACTGCTAGGTAGTCCAATTTGAAAAATTATTTCGGTGTTAGATAGCCCATTCATCGAGGAAGGCTTATATGCTATATATCGTCACGCTTAGACCAACTGCAACAGGAGCGGAGCCGCACGCGGGTGAAACCGCGGTGCGCATCTAGTAATAAATAACAGTGAAATAAATGAAGTCCTAACTCTATAATACAATAATACTATTCTAATAATATATAACGATTCTACTATGAAAATAATTGTTACTGTGAACAGGTGCTTAGACCATATTATTCAGATTTTTTTTTTATAAAAAATTATAAAACATTAAGGAATGTCCTGTTATAACTATAGCTATAAATAACTCAATTTTATAGAAAATACAATAAATAATTTCAGTTCGAAAACTCGCAACGGAACAAATCGCACCTCTAGTCAAGAAAATGGAAGATGAACACAAAATCGACGAAGGCATTAGGCAAATGCTTTTTGACAATGGCGTAAGTAATAAATTATTAAAAAAATATTACTAATTATTGTCTATTAACCATTATAATAACATTGAGTTGTAACATTTTCAAAAAAGAGTGGTTATTGTAGGTACTTTCATGTTTTGAAACATTTTGATAAAATTCACATTTTTCGTGAAAATAATTTCTGCCGTCATTGGTAACGTTTTTAGAAAATAGTTTTAGCATTTGACTCTGATTTAATATCACACTACAATTCAATAATGTTCATCAATTTAGTTAATATGAATTATTTTTTTACGATGAAAGTTTTTCTGCAGCTAATGGGCATTGAAACGCCAGCGGAATACAGCGGCTCAGGATGCGGTTTCCTCACCATGATGTTAGTTGTTGAAGAGTTATCGAGAGTAGACCCGGCAGTTGCCGCTTATGTAGACATTCATAATACCTTAGTTAACTCGCTGTTCATGAAAATCGGTACTGAAGAACAGAAGAAGAAGTATTTGACGAAATTGTGTACGGAATATGTAAGTATAATAAACTTATAGACTAGCTTTAGTAGGTCTTATTTGAGTATAGTCTGTAGTTTCAGAGTCTTTTAGATATTTGAGGTACACTTCCAAAAGACAATCAAACAATATATAATCGAAACAAAACAAATACAATACTATTATCTATTCGCGTATACAGCTGATAAGAAGTGTGTGGTAATGTTTATCAGTCGTTTAGTTCTAAATTACTGTTTTAGCATAAACTAACACTCATATAGTGGGCTCTAACATCGAATAAATGCCCAAAAAGTCTGCGAACGTGCCAGTTTTTTAAATGTGCTGACATTTTTTAGGATTACACTTATCAAAGCTTTGTTAGGTTATAACGTGATATCGATATCTCAAGTGATGACCGCCAAAAGTTTTTCACGGTCACCATTTGAGCAACAGTTGATCAACATGTTGTGGAGTTGCTGTCAACATGTTGATGAGTATGAACAAAAGTTTACCATGAATATAAAGCTTTGGAAAGTTCTCGACAACTTTTATGCCTCCTCCACACTACTCGCGAAGTTGAACGAGGTTAGACGAATAGAATAATGTAGAGAGGCACTTCGGCTTACTTCGTCCAACTTTACCTCGCCTCGGCCGACTTCCGTTTGTTGTCGGTTTTTGCGCCCGAGTCAAAGGACACGAAGTTACCTGAAGTTCGTTCTGAATATGAACGTATGCGTTCCTCGCGAAGTTGAACGAGTGTGTAGTGTAGCACCGCGGACTTCAGTCAACTTCGGCCGAGTACTTCGCCGAGGAACTTCGCGAGTAGTGTGGAGGAGGCATTAAACAAAGTATCCAGCAACATTGCTGCTCAACAAATATTTAAACTAAAATATTAAAATTAACAATTATTTTTAGGCGGGTAGTTTTTGCCTAACCGAACCGACATCTGGTTCAGACGCTTTTTCCCTAAAGACTGTGGCCAAAAAAGATGGCAAGAATTACGTTATCAATGGCTCTAAGATGTGGATCTCCAATTCCGATGTGGCTGGAGTGTTCCTTGTTATGGCTAATGCTGATCCTTCTAAGGTGAGTAAAAAAAATAACAAACATTTTTTGAAAAAAAAAAAACTTAACCACTTAAATGGTCAGACATGACAAAAGTTAAAGGGGACCAATTGGAAGGAATTGAAAACATCCTCCTTTTTTAAAATAAATGAACTTCAAAAAGCATAGAAAAGTTCTTTCTTTGGTGTCATTGACCTAAAGTGTGAATTGACGCAATAAATAACCAATTGGTAAATATTGATAGTAGGTATATTTCAATTAGTTGACTTATTGTGGCTAATAATACTTTTAGTTCTGGGTCAATTTATTGAAGAAAAAATAAACAAGCTTCGATTCCTGGTGGGAAAAAGCTATAAAAATGTAGAAGGAGAATAATAACATTATTTAGCAGTTATTAAAAGTATTTTACTGTACAAACGTCAATCACTACAAAACGACTAAACAAAAACAGATGCAATTTAAATCATTTATCGTTGCACGTGAAACTTATCTCAGTATGTTAAATGTTGTTGAAGGTCCTAATGATAGTGATTATCAAACAGAAATTATCATAAAATAAACTTTCAGTCATTAAGACATAAACATGTTTTCGTTTTCTCTACGTAAGTAAATGAAAACTTTAATAATATATCTATGTGTAAATAACATAATATGTTTTCTAGTGGCTTTACCTCCATTCTATCTATGCATAACTATAAATATAACTATTTTAATATTACATTTATAATTTTATACTAATTGGGTCATAAAAAAATGTAAGTAGTAAGTATGTAAATCTACTTTTTTTCCTATTTTAAATATGATTGGACCGAAATTAAATTATAGATTTGTTCCTACTTTAATAGTTTGTTTATACATATAGAGATTGCTTTTAAGCAATAAGGTCGCCTATTGTACACTTTTCAATTTTATGTATTTATTTATTTTAAATTTCTCTTACATGTACAATGAAGTGTCATAAATAAAAAAAAACGACGGGTTGCACTCCGGGAGTGCCGGCAGAAGTGAAAACTTGATTATTAACGTTCAGCATGTTTGATGTTTTGGAATGGTATCCGTCTTACGCATGGAATATAAGGGCTAAAAAAAAAAAACATCCGTCTTACGCTTTTTCGATCAGGCCACGTGTCCTGACGCGAGTTTAAGATTTTATACCCAACGCCGCTAAAGAAGTTTTCACTTCAAAAAATAAAAAAAATAGAGATACAAACATACCAAACAATTTTATTTATTATAAAATACATATCGTATGTATACTGTATAGTATTAAATCGACTGTTATCTTTCTAGTTCACCCGGTCATTGAATTGTGATGCAATTGTCGTCATATTTATAATTATAACCATAATTACATCAAGTACTCTGAGCAAAATAAATATATAACTATTGTAAGAATTAAGCGAATAAATAAATGTGTAATTAAAAATTATAAAAGATCGTGTGTGCCGAGCACACGTGTCAGAAGTGAAACTTCTTTGAAAAGATTCAAAGATACCAAAATCGTCGCCTAACTCTACTGACGCGACCTTGAAATATGTATTACTCTCAACGCGCTTAAAGAAATTTCCTTTCAAAAACTTAGTACATGTTAACATGTAGGTACTTACATTCAAATACATGTTAACATGTAATTAGTTAAGTAATCGAAATGTATTCTTCTTAAAAATGATAAGAGAGTTAATTGATATAAATATTAAATGCCAACAAACTGTTTAAACAAATAGATAACAGAATATTATGTATAAATAAAGATAAGAACATTATCTACAAATACTTTTCTCTTTTATTCTTTGTAAAATATTACTACGAAAATAAAACTAAACCGAATTTCAATTGTCGGAACTAAACTAAATATGTATAAATGAGTATTATCATGGTATTATCGCATCCCACGTGAACAAAGTTTATTGTTCAACAAGTACAGACATCCGCACATAAAATCCCAAATAATACAAAAAAAAAACACATTTTTTCCAGGGTTACAAAGGAATCACATGTTTCATTGTAGAGCGCGATACACCCGGTCTTAGTGTCGCCAAACCAGAGAATAAGCTCGGTATCAGAGCTTCTGGCACTTGTATGGTGCACTTCGATAATGTGAGGGTACCTGAAGAAAACATCCTTGGCGAGTATGGAAAAGGGTAAGAATTAAATTTTATTTTTACCGATAAATTAAGAGCGCTTATTTCCATACATTTTTTTCGTTTATATTCTCAATTGTGTATGAATAAACATCCTCAGACCACTATAAATTAAATATACTGTGGAAACAAAAAACTGGATTCATTGTTATTGACCTTGCGTGTTTTAGTGTTCAAATGTCGCGGTTGTAAAGTTAATAATATAAGTAGATGTATAATATTATCTGCAGCTCAACATTTTATTATGAAGATAATATGGAAAATATTGTTCCTTTTTCTTTCAAATTTGGTTCAAATGATAGGCTTTCTGTTTACATTTGAGCACTAGTAAACTTATTTATTCCTGCTCCATAAGTTAAGATTCAAGCCGGGGTTTAAAGTAGAAAATTAAAATACCGACATTCATTTCACTGGTAATTTTTATACTTTTTGTTTTTGCCATAGGTACGATTTTACCGTATATTACTCGTGTTTATGTTTTGTGGTAACCACTTAGCTTCTTATCAGGTAGGCGACCTACCCTTTTGTTTGCTCTGCCATAAAAAATAGTGACTGTGGCGACATCTATTTAAATTACATATAAATAATTCCCTAAAAGCATATTTTTAGTATGAAACAGTTATATTTTAATTACTTAATTATTTTAATTTCAGCTACAAATACGCAGCCGGTTTCCTCAACGAGGGCAGGATAGGTATCGCGGCACAAATGATCGGTCTGTGCCAGGGCTGCATGGACGCAACTATTCCTTACACGCTTGAGAGGAAACAGTTCGGCAACCCTATTTATAAATACCAGGTAATAAACTTAAACATATTCAAAGTCTAAGATCTTTTGAGTCGTCGTAACATAGATTTACCATCGAAAATAGGAAAAAATACCTATTATATGAAAATGTTTTTTTGTTTTGTTTTTATAAATCCTTTTATCACAAACAATTTACAAGTATGTGTATTTTACTATATTACATTATAGACGATGTTTTATTTACCTTTCTATCACATTGAATTACTCCAAAAAAAAAGGTTCTATGCTCCTCTTCCCTGTGTATATTCTAATGTTTACGCTCTATTTCTATACGATTAAAGTAACATTTTCCAAACTGAACCCCTTAAACAAACAAAAAATTAAAAAAAAAATCCAATAACACTTAAATAATTTCCAGGGCATCAGTTACCAAATCGCGCACTTACAAACTGAACTAGAAGCCGCTCGCTTGCTCACTTACAACGCGGCGAGGCTCAAGGAGCACGGCATGGAGTTCGTAAAAGAGGCCGCTATGGCCAAATATTATGCTTCTGGTAAGTAATCATAAAAAATATCATAAGAAAATGTAGCGCTAGTTAGCCCATTTACCTTAAAAGCCATTTACCCTACTCTTTATTTTTTTTAACTGGCTCCCATTCTCTTTCTTAGTAGAAATGGGAATTATGTCCTTGTATCCTTCGTTATTTCTATCTATACTATAAATTACTAGCTGACAAACTTTATTCTGCTGGGCTTTACAATTCTATTTTTATAAATGAGATTTTTTTAAAGAATATAAAAAGAATCTAGGTTATGTAAGTTCATGGTCTATTGGGCCTAATGATAGACAAAAAAAATCCTATAACAACGAAACGCTATGACACCAGAAGAATTTATATAGAAGTCCAAAGAACTAGATTCTAATTATATTTCCTTTTCAGAAATTGCTCAAACCCTAACATCAAAGTGCATAGACTTCATGGGAGGTGTTGGCTTCACCCGAGATTTTCCACAAGAGAAATTCTTCAGGGACGCTAAAATCGGCACCATTTATGAAGGAACAAGCAACATGCAACTACAAACCATCGCTAAATTAATCGAAAAGGAATACAAACAATAAAATTATCTTTATAAAATAGACTATTTTTATATTGAAATTGTATAAATGCATTTATAAATAAATATACAGGTATATTTTAAAAATTTGTTTTATTTATCATCTACTAATCTATTCACAATGCATGATTACCCTTAATTTTAAGTTTCACTGGAAAAAGATAGAATAAACTAAAAAATGTATCTAAAACATGATTCCATTGTAACTACTTCAAAGCATGTATTGCAACAATATCTCATGAAATAAATCATATTCTGATCTATTTGTTTTAATCATAAAGATTTCAAATATCAAACAAAACAAAGACGAACATTGAAATGTAGCATTTGGTTTTCTGTAACTTAAAATGTTTGTTACTGAATTCCTAGATGTTGATAATAAAATTTGTACTCCACTTTAATATAAAACTAAAAATTTATTCATTTACTTGGGATCATGAGGCAGCTTAAACCCAACCATCTTAGCTGTTTCCTCAACCGACCTCTCTCCCTTGCCTTTAAATTCCTCATTGATTTCCTTATATATCCGAGAATTTTGTAGATATTCACAATAGCTCTTAGCTTTGAAGTGCATTTCGTCCACTGCCTTGCACAGCTGCTGGTCTGTGGTTTGATATTTGCGGTATTCACTCAAGACATACCTGGCCATTTGATTCTCAGCTAATTTTGGTGATGAACTTTGCTTCCGTAACTCTGATAGTAATTGTCTCAGTGTTGACAACGCTGGTTTTGATGTGATCGATGCCATGATTCAGACCTTCAAACAATATTTAATTTCTCAATCATAAGAGAAGTTATGAACTCCTCAGTTTCTTTGTACTCCGGTTTCTCCGTCTTTAACCAGAAATCTGATGGAACAGTTTGTAATTTGTCTTTTGAAAAATAATGAATGGATGTATCATTAAAAATGTCTTTGTAAATAAAATTGTTCTCTAACAATACTTCAGTTGTGTATGGAAATATTTTATGTATGTAGGGAACAGTCTCTGATAGCACTCTGCTTAACTGATTTTCAGTGAGCGCAGTAAAGCTGTTACATACAAGAATGCAATTTTCCAAATTTATACCCCAGTTACTCCAGAGAAAATTATTTGTCAACTGTTTAGGACAATGTGGTAAATAAACTAAAGTAATGCCTTCTTTTGATATTACATAACTTCCCTCATTATTTTTTTCTATAATATTAAGGTTATTGCGTTTTAATAGTTCACACTCTTGGCTAGTGAATATAGGATCATGTACTAGAACATTCGTTGGCTCTAAAGCTCGTGTGATGCATAATAACAACGCTAATTGATATTTGGAAATATTGCACTCTCCTATGTGACCGAGACCAAAACAAACTATTTCTGTGACTTTTGTATTCTCTGTCAAGTTACTCACAGTTTTTAATACGTCTTTTAAATATTGTGATTCCTGTACAACTTCAATAGCTGAATCTATTTGCCTGAAAATGTACAATATTTTTAGAAATAATATAACCTCAAAAATTATATTTACACACAATTTTCTATTTACCTTTGAGCTTTCACCAAATCTATATCAATATTTCGTACACAAAAATCAGACGGTTGTCGGGGCACTTTTGTCGATTTATTTTTAAAAGATTTTTTTGAAGAAACTATTTGAAACCCATCATTGTCAAATTTAGGTTGTGACATTTTGACATTTTTGTGAACATTTGTGAAGATACGAGCTTTTTGGACGTCTGTATTTATAAAGGAACACTGTGCTTTCTGGAATATTATTGCATTATTAATTGCAATAATTAACAAACGAATGTCGGATTAGTGATGCATGTGGCGCATATCGACGGTATCGATACTTTAGAAAAGACAAACATTATAAATATTAAATTTTATTTTATTTTTCCTTAGCTTTCAAATATTACTACCGAGTTCCTTGTTAAAATTACGTGCGAAGGTGTACTTAAAATAAATATCTTTCCAATCGGGGAGAATTGAGAAACGATACTTGTAATTAATATTTTCAAGTTCACGCCTAATAAATCAAGACGAGCGAAAGTATTAGGAAAAAAATACTACAAAATTTTTGTTATTACTTATTACCTAGCGGCTAGTTACTAGTAGTCTAGTGAAGTATGCAAATAAGATTGGATGGAAGCAGATGGAAGTGAGTAAAATGCGGAAATAACATTATTTCATAACCCACATATTTTAGCTTGCTTGTGATTTTATGCGCATTTATATGGTGTCCTTCTAGCACTTCAGCATTCCACACACACAATAATCCTAATTCCTAACTACATACAAAACTGTGTGCACAGCTCATAAATAATTAATAATAATACTAGACTTAGACTTTATAAGTACTACACCAGCTATTGGTTAACGCAAGATTTGAAATGTTTCATCGCTTTTTTGGCGATAACTACCTATCTATTTTAAGAATCTGCATTAGTTTATTTTCGATCGAGAACAAAAAGTAAACGAAACATTTATTGCTCTCCTGCAAAGTTTTGATAGTAAATAGTAAAGTCCGAAATACTGTATTTAAATTTTAAATACAAACTCAAACATTTATTTAATCAACTAGACATTGTTTAGAAGCGCTTTTGAACCGTCAAAATACAGAAAAATAATTTACCACCGGTTCGTAAAGCAGCAGAAAATTCATGATGGGTAGTGCAATTATAGAGCTTACTAACTTTGCGCCTGTGACTTTGCTTGCGTCTTGAAAAGTAATCTTTTGTAAAATTATTTTCGTAAGGATGTTTCTAGATTCCTTGCTTAGGTACCTGCTGTCTGCTCATTCAATAATATTTAGATCAATCGTTTGATATAGATAAGTACCTACATATTAATGGCGATGTAAAATGTAAAAAATATATTTTTACTTACTACATTATGAAATGAGTTAAAAAATTCAAGAAAAGAACGTACCTATGTTTATATTTACCGATAAAAAGCCGGCAAAGCACCTGTAACACTACTAGTGCAGTGTTACAAGATTCTGAGGTTACAAGTGCTTCAGGTGGTCCTGTCACTTTGCTTACACTGACATAAAAAAAATCTTGTCTGGTTCTTGACATGTTAATGGACATAAAAAAAATCATGTCATAATCATGATAATATATTTTTTTGGTTACATAAAACACTTTATTTCAAATGTAACCAATAATAATTTCTTGGCAAAATTTCATTTATAGATCAACCTTAGATTTTCTTTCACAGTAAACTATTTACTATTTACATAAAAACTATTTAGTAAACTCAGGTTTTATAACGCTTATGTACAATGTATTCCGAAAGCAATTAATATACATAGCCATGGAAAATAACCGGTACTTAATTGTTTTGGTTTTCCGATGTACTTTTGTATTTATTATAATACCTATTGAAGCATTACCTAAATTAAATAGATATATACATAATCGCATATTTGGTTTTTATACGCATTCAAATAGAAAATACAAAAAAATAGGTCGAATATTTAGTTGTGCCCTTTCGAAAATTTCTCACAGGTGACTAATATGTGGAACTGTAACAAATTCTATTATGACTCCTACAGCGTCCTTGGCGGAGTATGTAGGTTTGAAAATTACCTACTTACATGGAGGACGAATTGATGCGCCGCATAGCGAGTGATCTATTGTCCGATATAGTAGGTGCCGCATACGAAGATACCTCATTCGGGTCACGTGTCCGTATTCGTTCCAACATACCGTAACACAAATAAGGTAACAATAAGTGTAATGTATATTATTGACCGTGTAAACTTTGTCAAAGGACGACGTCTGGACTCTGGATAGCCCGCCAAAAGGCAAATGTCAAATTCAAAAAAAGAATTCGCCCCGACCATAGAGCTCACTTTCTAAACATCGCGTTCGCGTTATATTATTAATGCATATTCGTAATTAGTGGGTTAATTTATATAACATAATATCGCGTTGAAGATTTTTTTTTATGAGTTAGTTTTAGCACGTCCGTTGGTCGCACCCATCGTTTCGTATGTTTTGTGTTGGACGGTGTTCATTGAACGGTTGGTGAGCAAGGACAATGGATCGGTATGTTGTGAATCGTCACTCGAAAAGGAGGAGAAGCAACGACGGCTTGCTAGCTAAATGGAGGAGGAAGTATGTCACAGGTCTACTCTTGGGCAGGAGATCTTGGATCGCCAGTGGATTTGATTTAAACGTAAGTAGCAAAAAAGTACCTATACTTACCATTTTGGGTCGTATCAGTGGCCGATTTCTATTATAGTGTATTCTAATTATGGTTTAAACTTTAAGTAGATCACATGAAAAACAGAAACTTTCAAATCTACCGCACTATGGAAATTGAGGGTACCTAACTGTTTATAAAGTTTTACCTAGGTAAATCACGTGTAGGGTTGACCGCTACGTTACTAAAATAACGACTATAGACTACAAAAAACAAATACATATTTAAATATGAATCTCTCTTTGACCTATTTTATATTAATTTAATAAAAATTGATTGTTTTATTAATTTATCTTTTTTTACCAATGTTAAAAAAAATATGTAAGTAACATTGAGTTAATATGTACTGTAAGTAATCACACCTATTAATTAGCTTCTAATGTATTTTATTATTTTAAGTATATAACGATAAACATCTCTAATATACTTTAGGTATGTATTATCTACTTTCATCAAACTGAAACTCGTATCAATAATCAATATAAGTATCTACTATTACGTTACATGGAAGTGAATAATTACCCGTCACAATGTTTTATTAATCAACAATCGCGCAAATAAAGTCATGTTAAAAATATATCATTTAGCAATTAGAAATTATATTAACTAACGTGGAAACGTGATGTGCAAGCACGACACGTTTTTCAGTGTTGCTATCAATCTGAATAAGTTATCGTTCGAAAAATTAAATTGGCAAAAAAAAACAAATGTGGAATTAAAACTGACATAATAATTATGTAATAAAAACATTTGCTTTGTGACGATTATAGTGGGTCGATTACAGTATTTTATATAGTAAATTTGTGTTTTTTTTTTATATTATTTTAAGAGTGACAAATGAATAGTCTAAAAAAGAGGGATGAGGAAGGAAGGTGTGTACAGTGGATGTACCGTATTTGAATAATGAATACCATAAAATAATTTAAATTTTCGCATAAGATCAGAAACCGGTAAGTATAGGTACTTATCTATAAATTAGTTTAAAAATTGTATTCTACTGTAATTAACAATATTATATTTGAAAGTCCTCTCTATCTGTCACCTTTTTATACTAAAACTTGATATTTAATTAAAGATTTGTATGCGAAGCGACTGTTACGCGATACGAACGAAACCGCGGGTAGAATGCTAGTGTTCTTTAGCCTCAAACATTATTATACAATGTTATACATATTTATTAATATTCAGATTTACGTAACACAATATTAATCTTTCGATCATCTCAATTAGTTACATTTAAGTTGTCATATTGTTTTTATTATTTTTACCGTTAGAGCAACAATTAATTAAAAATTTAATACAATGTTTATGGAAAAGCCTGGTCATTAAGTAACTACCTAAGTACATAATTATTAAAATATTAAATGTAAATATCCCAGTTTTATAGACGCATTAGTTATTGGTTACCTTGCAAGATGTCTTCATACTTATATTGCGTAGGAACTGTAAAATTATTATATTTATTTACTTGTACTTTAGAGATTCTGAGACGATTACTTTTTATTATTTTACCATTTCCTTCAATAAAAACAAATAAAAAATATTGGGATCACCTTTTTTTTACATCATTGGTTAGAATAAAATTTGTTGACGAAATCGGTTTTAGCCATTGCAATATAAATTTAAAGAAAATCCAATTAAAACAGGCTTATATTATTAATTGAGTGCGCAATAAATATTTCATTTCACATTACTACAATATTGCTAAAGTAAACGCGCAGGCGTTAACCGTAAAAATTACAGATTTCAAACTTCATTAACAATTAATAATAAGTAGTTAAAATTACAATTATTGGCAAGAATTCATAGGCAATAAATTAATATGAGTATACAATATCTTCTCTGGGAATAAATCGGTAGTTTTATTTCTGTAATTAAAGGGGTTAAGTATCCCCATTTTTTTAAATACCTAATTTTTTTTCGTCCCTGAACCTGTCGATATTTTTTATCCAAATAGGTATGACAAACATTCTCAATTCGTAGTGAATTTCCCATTTACCTATTCTCTTATTATGCAATTGCTTAATTAATTAAAAACTTCATGCATACAATAAATACTTACACGAAATGTAGGTATCTACACGAAAGAAAATTTCTTACAAAACGTTCTATTTATGGACCAAAACAAACTGAAATAGAATCTTCAATATAAATATTTAAAAACAGACAAATATGCAAATTGGTCAGGAAACGTTCAACACGCATCGTTACCATTTTAATATGCTAACTGCTTCTAAAATCGGATAAACTACATGCTCAGAGAAAGTGGAATTTTCTTCTGAATAGCAACGAGTTTATTGCAGCTAAATATAGTAAAAAGGTTTTATATATCGATAAAAAAGAAGTGAAAAGATCTGTAGGGTTCCGTAACAACGTTGAATATCCGCATGTATGTATTTTAGTGATAAAATAATTACGTAAATGTTAACATAATTATTCGGATCACTAAAAAGTCATCCTTAGGATGTAAAAATGTAGTAAATATCCAAAAAGATGTTTTTGCATGGTAAATAAACTCGCTCTGTGCCAGAAGCGTAAAGTGCCTTGGCGGGGCCCCGTATAAAAATTTGTTTGGGTGCCCTTAGGAAGGGTAAAGATTTCTCAAAAAAGCGCACGTTGGGGGCCCCCTTGGGGCGGGGGCCCCGTATAATTGATACGGCAGATACGGCCGCGGCGGTAGCTACGCCCCTGCTCTGTGCATAATTCCGTACCACCTTTTGCGTAATATACCTACTACACGAATATCTTTTTGGATATTGTATACGCCGTATACAATACCTTTGTACTATTACATACTATCCAGTATCAGCAGTATTGAAAAGGATGTTGTGACCTATTTAGCGATGAATAAGGTTTTTAATTTAAAACAAACATTGAAATTTTGAACTCTTTCATACTTATTAGAGCGTATAATTTTTTTGGACAGAGCCATAAATACCAAATTATTTTTAAGTACCTAAGTAAGTAATTCAAGATAATTTTTATTTTGCGATATTGCAAAGAAAAGAAAATTAATAAAAATAGAGACACATTTCTATTCTCGAGGAAGATGGAGTTTTCATTTTGTCGGCAAAAGAAAGGCATGCCTCGATTGTAGAGTGTTTTAAATGAAATATTATCTTGTAATGAAACGTTTCTAGAAATATTGCAAATATTGCAATTTACTTATAGCATAGTTGAGCAATATGACACGTTCGACATAAGTAACAAATTCTGAATATAGTAAATCAATCGGGATTGATCTCATATAGTCAAGGTATCGCAATAGTCAGGCCAAACGGTTATCGACACGAATTTTGCAAGCTATGACTATCAAATTTACACCTTACCGTTTACAAAATAAAGACCAAATCTGTGATAGAAAATATACATATTGCAACAGTGCCAAGCCAAGTCGGCATTTCGTACTTGTAAACATTATACTTGTTTGTGGTTAGTCCAATACACAACGTTAGAAGGCAACGTTCCGTGTCAAAATTTTATATAACAACTGCTTTGCATGCAAAATTCAAGAAATATTTAATTTAATCTAAATTGGATAGTGCACGGTGGAAGGTGAAAAATTAAAAAAAATCATAAAATTCGCGCCAATAAATGACATTAAAAAATGACAGTGACTTTTGCGTACCTATACAGCCAAATATATGCGGACAAAAAAGTTTTAAAGTGATTTTGAAACTATTATTATTTAATTAAATATAATTGTGGTGGAATTAAAGGTGACGATATGCCCCAGATTTTCTTCAAAAAAGTAATGGTGGTGCGGGATCGTAACGACTTCGAGGTAAGTCACTTTCACTTTCCGTGTTGACTAGGGCATTTATAATCTATGCCCTATGCCAATGGATATGACCTTATAGAACTAACCTTTTATCGTATTCGAATTATCCCAAGGGCTTCTAAGTTATAATACTCCATGATAAAGTCATTGTTTTGCGGTTCTTATTTTGCCTTACATATTATAAGCTAGCTGCTCCGCGCGGTTTCACCCCCGTGGCTCCACCCCTGTTGGTCGTAGCGTGATGATATATAACCCGGTAAATGGGCTATCTAACACCGAAAGAATTTTTCAAATCGGACTAGTAGTTCCCGAGATTAGCGCGTTCAAACAAACAAACAAACTCTTCAGCTTTATAATATTAGTCGGTACCTATAGATTTATGGTGTCAGCTTTTCTGCCGTTTGCATTTTTTATTAATGGTCGACAGCAAATACTCGATGATATAATCCAAGAAAGCTAGCTGTTGACTATAGATAATTAATTAAAAATTTCGCTGCCAACATTCAACTTCTATTGCATAATTCTATACAAGTATGTTTACGTCGCGGTCGTCGTTGAATAACAAACTATTTTGTATTTTATTTAATTTATTGCTAAGTTAAACTACGACACGCACTTTCAGACTGAAATATTTACATAGAGATAATTTTCCAATATTATAACATAGGTATTAGGTAGATATTTATTTTAATTCCGGTAAGTTGTCTGTAACATTTATAAGGATTGAAATAACCGGAAGGAAGTTAGCGCGGAAAGTTTTTTTTTTATTATTATTAATATCTCAAAAAATTGCTCCTTAAATGCTCCATCAGAATCTGTAATTGCTCCACTTCTATAATTATTAGTTTATTTATAATTAATTTTAAAAAAAAACCAAATACTGAAAACTTGATTTCCCTATAGAATGAAAAATATTCACTTTTCATAAAAAATTTTTTTCCAGAAAAATTGCTCCTTAAATGCTCCATCAGAATCAGTAATTGCTCCACTTCTATAATTATTAGTTTATTTATAATTAATTTTTAAAAAAATCCAAATACTGAAAACTTGATTTCCCTATAGAATGAAAAATATTCACTTTTCATAAAAATTTTTTTTGCAAAAAAATTGCTCCTTAAATGCTCCATCAGAATCAGTAATTGCTCCACTTCTATAATTATTAGTTTATTTATAATTAATTTTTTAAAAAATCCAAATACTGAAAACTTGATTTCCCTATAGAATGAAAAATATTCACTTTTCATAAAAAATTTTTTTGCAAAAAAATTGCTCCTTAAATGCTCCATCAGAATCAGTAATTGCTCCACTTCTATAAGTATTAGTTTATTTATAATTAATTTAAAAAAAATCCAAATACTGAAAACTTGATTTCCCTATAGAATGAAAAATATTCACTTTTCATAAAAAAATTTTTTGCGAAAAAATTGCTCCTTAAATGCTCCATCAGAATCAGTAATTGCTCCACTTCTATAATTATTAGTTTATTTATAATTAATTAAAAAAAAAATCCAAAAACTGAAAACTTGATTTCCCTATAGAATGAAAAATATTCACTTTTCATAAAAAATTTTTTTGCAAAAAAATTGCTCCTTAAATGCTCCATCAGAATCAGTAATTGCTCCACTTCTATAATTATTAGTTTATTTATAATTAATTTTAAAAAAAATCCAAATACTGAAAACTTGATTTCCCTATAGAATGAAAAATATTCACTTTTCATAAAAAAATTTTTTGCAAAAAAATTGCTCCTTAAATGCTCCATCAGAATCAGTAATTGCTCCACTTCTATAATTATAAGTTTATTTATAATTAATTTAAAAAAAAAAATCCAAATACTGAAAACTTGATTTCCCTATAGAATGAAAAATATTCACTTACTCTTAAAGAGATCTCTTAGCGAGTCCCGAGCACGTAAATTATATATAGAGCGAATGGCTCTTTTCTGTAAGATAAATATAGGTAGTTTCTATATCTGCTGCCCTGCCCCATAGTAGAATTCCATAGGACATAATACTTTTTATACACCATTACAATTAATCTAATATTGATTGTGTTCATTGGTTACATTTTTAAAATCTTCGTGTTTTATAAATTTATAAAGAATAGAAAAAATTCGATCACGGCATAATTTCGTGATCGAATGTTTATATTCTTTATATTTATAAATTTATATTTATAAAGCATTTGAATGTCATAAAACCAAAAATATCAAATTCAATCTTCGTGTTTTGTGAATTATTTAATAAATCATTTACGTGATTCTTTTTTTGTTCGATGCGGGATGGTGTCGAATTGGTCCCATAAAAATTTTATTAGGATAGGCCCAGTATTTTATTTTATGAGCATTTTTGTCTGTATTTGTAAATGTTGCAAGTGCAAGTTTGAAGTCGATTGTTTTTAGCGCAGTTATGTCTTGTATGTAAAACCTTTTGTCAAAAATAAAATTCTTTATAATTAGCACATATTTTATTATTGATACTCTAGTGAAAAATTTTCAGGTGATTATATAAAAGTAGGGCTCAATTTTTTCGCGAACCCTACTTCTAAATAATTACCACTCTTCAATAATTTAAAACTCCTTGACTGAATCCCTTCACACCCTAAAATAAAAAGTGCCTATTAATTTTTCTTATAGTAAACAGAAATTCAAATTCAATTATAAAAATACTTATTACCGATTTAATACTTTGATGATAATTGATAGTAGAAATATTTATTACTAACCTTGATATTGTTGTGGACATGATGAAATGTCTCCATATTATGTTATATGTAATATATACGATGATACACAAAAATTATTATCATTCGAACCTGCAATCCTAACTTGAAGACTCAATAAAACAAAAATTATAATTATTTCTTATTATTCTTATCATCAGAACCCTTTAGTTTCTGTGATCTGTGATCAGAACCAAATAATTACATGATAATAATTAATAACCTTTTAAGTAATACCATCCTACTAATCTATACTTCTATACTAATATTATAAAGAGGAAAGGTTTGTATGTATGTATGTATGGTTTTCACGCATAAACTACTATACCGATTTTGATGAAATTTGGCACAGACAATCTTTAGACCCTGAGAAAGAACATAGGCTACCTTTTATTGCGAAATATGTACCACGGGCGAAGCCGGGGCGGACCGCTAGTAATATAATAAATGCGAAAGTTGTGAGGATGTGTGTGTGTTTGTTACTTATTCACGCAAATACTACTGAACCGATTACAATGAAATTTAGCACACAGATAGACCGTAACTTGGATTAACACATAGGATAGGTTTTATCCCGGTAATCCCACGGGAACGGGAACTATGCGGGTTTTCCTATGAAAACGCGGGCGAAGCCGCGGGCGGAAATCTAGTGAATAATATAAATAAGAAAACATAAACATTAAGGTCTATACATATCGCTGCAGTGCTGATACATGTAAATAGTGCCCTTATGCGTCGCAACGACAATAATTGATGACGTCACAGCGCAGTAGTTTACTATGCAAACATAGTTTTTCAGTTAATTATTGTAAAAATTATCAAAATTAAATAATTTTTTTTGTAATTGATAGAGCAAATCGGGAGCAATTTTTCTGGAAAAAAATTTTTTATGAAAAGTGAATATTTTTCATTCTATAGGGAAATCAAGTTTTCAGTATTTGGTTTTTTTTAAAAATTAATTATAAATAAACTAATAATTATAGAAGTGGAGCAATTACAGATTCTGATGGAGCATTTAAGGAGCAATTTTTTGAGATATTAATAATAATAAAAAAAAAACTTTCCGCGCTAACTTCCTTCCGGTATTGAAATAGGGGATGAAAATACAAAGGTATTTGCAAATAGCTGGCGCAAGATCATTATTGGTTCAAGTCGTTCAACACTTGATTATGATTACATGCTTATTTAATTGCGGGTATATTAATAAAAATTTGAAATCTACAATAATTCAAACTCAAACGTTTATCATCCATACATTGTGCTGTTATGTATATATTTGAAAACGACAAATGTCCATACTTTTTCTAATTTTCGAAATAATCAAAGCTAATTATAAATGGTAATAATATTTACGATCGACAAAGAGAATGTTTAGTTAACAAGTACGAATCTAAAGACATAGCAAGGTCGCCATGTTGTAATACAAGTATGCTATCGATGGCATTGCGTGTGAAAATTTATATGTTACAATTAATAACATAGGATTTTAAAGAGAGGTTCCGTTTTCAGTTACAACTTACAGTCAAGATATACAGATATTTTATGCCGATAGCACAGATAACATAATAACAATACTATGCTCGATAGTAAAAGTATTTTAGTAAATTACGAAAGCTATGTTCCCAGTGTAAATACTTAGGTACCTAATTTTATTGTTTTGTAATTAAAATTTCAAGAAACTTACTGAATATTTTATTGTTTATTGAAATTAGTATATAAACAGTTTAGAGAGAAGTAGATCAGATTTTCTCCTCGGCAAAATTAAAAGCACAAAAAGCTCAGTAGTAACTTTCGTATAATATATAAACGGTACTCCTAATTTAATTAATTCCTTTTTATTTTGCAACAATACAAAGCTTGATATATCCAATTTAGTAATTTTATGTCGATATAATTGTTGTTATTCGGCTCCTTTTATGGCTTGGGTTTTAGTAACTTGACGACCTTGCTAGTCTCTTGGTAAATTCAAAATAGATAAATGTAGAGTTGTTAATATTAATTATTTTCATCAATTAATTATTATCATTTTAAAAGTAATCTATGTTTAAAGCATAAATCACAAAACTATACACAATACCAAACGATACATAAAACTTTGCTTAATCTCACATTTCAGATATTTAATTTCTGATGTTAGGTTTAAATCGGTATCAGAAACAAATGTAAAAACACAGGACTCCGATATTGTGGCCAATACCTTTATTGCATTTTCCTTAGTTATACACACGGCCACGGGTCAATTTTCTTCGTGCGGCTTGTCGCTTCACAAATCGCCTCATCAAGCCGCATCGCTACCCTCACAGATACTTTAGTTACGGACTTCTAAAATCCGTTTAGAAGTAGGTACGCAAACATATTATAAACTAATCGTTGATTTTATGTCAATATTTCTCGTGATAGTGTTGACAATTTTTGGAAATTATTTTACAAACAGAGAGCTACAACTTTCGGGTCCAGTCTCCAGGCTATTTCTCAAAATATATTTGCCTCTATCCCAATTTCCCAGAAATAACAGTACCTTCAAAAAACCTACATAAGCCGTCGTTACAAGTCTATAAACATGATTAAGTATGCACATCGCGTTTCGTACACGGCCTCCACTTGCGAAACTGCAACGCTCCTGTCATGAACATATTGCCAGCAAATTGCACTTACTTGCCATAAATGTAGCAATATATTATGCATATATTAACGTGCTACAATATGGGGAAAGCAAAATTAGCGTAGTTAATTAATATTTTGAAGGTTACTATTTGTTTATGAAACTAGTATAACAACAATCGGAACTATGGAGTAATGCTGCGGAACCAAGCCTATATTTACATACTAGGCGCTTGGACTGGCTTTTCTCGCGTTAAAAATAGTTTTTAAAATCGGTCGGGTAGGATTTAAGGATCGAAAGAAACAAAAAATCTTATTATTTTTAATATGTTTTAGTTTAGTCGTAAAAAATTATGTGTAATTGAGATAAAAACATGTTTGTAAACTTTAGTTTTGTAACATGAGTAAGTATTTACTCAGACATAGGTGCAGTAAAATATAAATTGCAATACAACCTTAACATATAAACATCAAGGATTAGATTTATGTGTTTGTTTATTTACCTTTACCTGGCAAATCATTTATCTTCGTCGATGTTGCTAAAAACGACGTAAGAATCACAATTCGATGCGTAGGTATGCGATGTTCCCCGACGAGTACAATATGGGGGTCTTCAAGCGTAGAGTAAACAGGTACCTTCTAGGGAAGCGCGTTCCATCACGACATCAGGCGAGATTGTGGTCCATCGCTTCCCTATCCCCAATTTAAAAAAAAGACGTGTGGCACTCGGGTACTGCCGCGGTAAAGCTTTTGCATAGCATGCCTTCAAGCCACACCTCCGCCCGTCGGAGTGGGGAGCGTCAGGTTTTTTCGTGACGGAATTTCTCGATTCGGTCCCCGCGCTCAAGGCCCGTGATAGAAGCTATGCAATAGCTAGCTTTTAATATTTGCAAGCATGTATTTAAAAATAACCTTTTCTTCATTAATTTAACTCTCATAACATCACTCTTTCATTACTTACCATTCAACACTCGCGTCCCGTTTTTATGAGGAACACAATACCTACTCTTGATTCCACCGCATCCGGGAGCTCTGGTGTCATCAGGTTTTTGTTTTTTATAAAGTTAACAGAGATATACTTTTTATGTGCAAGAAACTTTAATTCTATACGCTTAAGAACCCATAGTACAGCTTTTTGGGACATCATCATCATTTTTTATGAAAATTTTCTTCAAAATGTAGAGATTTTTGTCCGATCATCTCTTGACCCTTATCGGTAAACTGTTTTCTAACCCAGTGATTATACTTCATCTAAATAGTTACTACGTTTTATGAGGATTAAAGGCGCTATAAAGAAGACATGACTAATAAAATTGAGTTTGAGTAAAACATGGTACCTAAAGCGCTATTATTAATTCCTATTTCCTACCCACCTAATTGATTTAGATGTCGAGGTCAGTTTATCAATTTATTCAAATTTTTCCTAAAACATTCGGAATTGAATCGGTATAAGCATCTAAAACTTATTTATTGCTTATAATTATGTGTTTTATGTTTCATCATATCCTAAAGGATATGAAAATCTCACATTTTAATAAATTATACCTGCTTATGCCTTAAAACTACGTATCTATAATAATAAATTCCATAATTACTGTTGCCATATTTAAGTTTTAAAATATGTTTTGCCTTTAAACTGAAAGACAGGTAACTAACTACTTTTTGGTCTTTCACATAATTTAAAACGTACTTAAAAGCTATCATAAATACCCTTTTTAAGTGGATGTTGCTCCATTTAAATTGTTATTATAAATAGCATGCATTATATTAATACCCGCATAATTTGCATGCTGGCAATACTTCCGCGATACGAAAGGCCGTTCCACTTTAAAACATCGATGAATCTTACCTAAATAGTATTATATTATCTATGCCTTTATTGTTCTAGTTAATTATGAAACGTTAAAGTGTTGCTATAATAAATAATTGTTTACTAACTCTTCTATTTTCTATTGTATAACTTTGATTTAATACTAGGAAATTATGAAGATACCTTGATTTATTTGTATGAATTTTTAATTTGAATTAACGAGTGAACCTGTCATTCAATTATTGCGTTTGTTTACGAAGTTCATCATCAGTTTTCATTTGCTATATGAAAATAATGTAAAAGTGATGAATAATGAAAAAGTGCTAATATCCTCTTTTCGACGCAAATGCTTTGTAGGAGCTAACCTAGTTGTAGGTCATTCTGTCTAAAATTCACGGTACTTAATATCATTACTTCAGTGTAGTTAGGCTATCATAACCCTGCACTTGGCCATAGCAGTATATATCCTCAAGGGAGAACTAATTCCCTGTCGAATGTCGTTGACCTAATGGGTTAAATCTATTCATAGATCGGAGATGATACTGTACATCTTTTCATTGTCCTTTCATTGTTTTTTTTAACATATTTTCGAAACATTAAAACGAGCTTTTTCGATATGTTCTCATCGAATGTGTCCTTATGTAAAGAAACTCCTTATAAAAGAAATTAGTAACATAAGCAAATATCTCTTTTATAGGTTAGTAGATTTAATCAAACGGGTCACAACTTCTACATTCTATATCAGTCCTTACCCCAATTTCAATTCCATTTACACCACACTATCCGCTCCACTTCAGTTTGATCAAAGTCTATTCCACTTAGTACCGCAATTATCAGCTCTGAAGAGCAAAATAATGAGGAATTCCGTAACATTAATGCAAATACTAAGCCCATTACCCAGAGAGAATCGGAGCATAGCAACCCGTTGCGTAACTGTGGCAAACGGATTATGATTTGCGGTGAAGCCTATCCTGTTAGAAATGTTTTTGTAAGGGAATTAGAATTTCATATGGGTACAATAATGTATGTTCAGTTTGGAGTTTACAGTGTATAACAAAAGATGAAAAAATTGTACAGGATAGCTATTTTAATTTTAATAGATATTTTAACGAAAAAATTGTAAGTCCTTTAAATCTTCTTTCTGACCCTAAGGAGATAATATACAGCACAATGGTAGATCGGTTTTCGAACCAAAAATACATGTATCTTATTTTAATCTTCAGTGCGTAATTTTAATACTATTATAATCATTTTTACGTGAAAGTGTCTCGTCATTGAATAGGATCAGAAGGTCTGTCTATAGTACAGTTAATAGCCGTCTAAAATATCATTAGCCACAACAATACTTTGCTAACTTATAATCAAGCTTATAGCACTAGCGATAAGGTTTATAATAGAGTGTCGTTGAATAGGTTGAAAGGTTGTGAGAAAGGTGTTGGTTTACGCAATACTTTGTTTTGGTACAAGTAAAAGACTTATGACATTTTTATTAACGACTTATAAAAATGATAACCCGCCTCCCCTTGGGCTATGGGGCAGATGAATACGATCAGTTTGAGAGTACGGCAACGATCACCCCTCTGTGTCCTGCCTGGTCGAGACATTTTTTTTCTATAAGCACTAGGAATCAAAGCTAGAGCCCAGAGCCCGTCGGTTTTATACGCGTACAAATCTAAATAACAGTTTGTTATTCGGATTTCTATGGTTTTACGCTATAAGTATTATGAATTTATACTATCTTGGAGAACATTTGAATGCAATAATTGGTATTATAAATGCGAAAGTAACTCTGTCTGTCTGTCTGTTACTCAATCACGCCTAATCTACTGAACCAATTTGCATGAAATTTGGTTTGGAGATATTTTGATACCCGAGAAAGGACATAGGCTACCTTTTATTGCGAAATATGTACCACGGGCGAAGCCGGGGTGGACCTCTAGTTTTAAATAAATTGAAAATAACTAATAAGTCTGAATTCATCTTAATATATTATATTATAAAGGCGAAAGTTTGTAAGTATGGATGTATGGATGTTTGTTACTCTTTCACGTAAAAACTACTGAACAGATTACAATGAAATTTAGCACACATATAGAAGGTAACTTGGATTAACACATAGGATAGTTTTTATCCCGGAAATCCCACGGGAACGGGAACTATGCGGGTTTTCCTTTGCAAATGCGGGCGAAGCCGCGGGCGGAAATATAGTTAATTTATAAATTAACACAACAACTAGATTTCGCTAACGCTCGTGACACACAGAAAAAATGAACAGTTGTAATATCAATTTTATAAAATGATAAAATTTCACTTTTATGAGCCATCATAATATAACAATACTGCAAGAATAATAAAATTACATAGATGTAACTTAGGTACGTAAGTACTTATAGTTCAGAATCAAATCACATAACTTATTTTATTTTGTGACAAACGAAATCGTATAGCTTGTTGATAATGTTAATAAAATATTAAAATAATGTTGGGTATTGCAAAATAAACTTAAAACCAGTCGAAGAAATGTGTGTTATTTACGCTTTCCGTACAACTCATATGCATATAAATTGTAATATAATTCCTTCCGTTATTCATAAATCACATATATAACGATTTATGAGTTTTATATTATTTTCAATATATTTTATTTCATAACTTCTTGGTGCCGGCTGCTTCGTTCATTAACAATCCAATTATTAACCTATTTTATCCCATAACGTCTCTTGATTTCAGAACAAAAGGCCTACCTTTTTCATATCCTCTAATAAAATGCTGAAATTCATCACATCAATCTATACAGCAGAAAAAAACACAGGTCTACCTATGGGTTCTCTTATCTGGAAATGAGAAAGACCATCCTACCTAAATTGATTTTCTACTTACCCGTAAACTCAAACATTTATTTGTTCAATTAGACTTCTTCTAGAAGAACTTTTGAATCGTTTTATCATTTACCAAAAAGAAACCTAACTCGATACGTTTCAACAAGGGGACACGGAACTTCGCTTTCAATATTTTATAGATATCCAAAGGCTCTACACGAAAAATGCATACAATATCACAATCAACAAATACAAAAATTAATTCACGTATCAAAATACGTCGCGCATAATTTCTCAAAATAAATTTCACAACTTTCACCACCATTGTTTTGACGCATTTGACCGATTCGACCCATTTGATTTATGTGCCCGTTTACTCAATACGATTTTCTTGACAATCTAACATAAGGGGGGAATAATTAGTTATCTTCTATTGTTTTATTGCTTCACTAGCTTTGCTCCGCTCCTATTGGTCTTAGCGTGATGATATATAGCATATATCCTTCCTCGATAAATGGGCTATCTAACACCGAAATAATTTTTCAAATCGGACCAGTAGTTCCCGAGATTAGCGCGTTCAAACAAACACACAAACTCTTCAGCTTCATAATATTAGTAGGTATCTAGATTATTTGCCCGTTTTGTGTCAGTTTTTTGAACAATAAAAACAACAATTATCGTGTGCATTATGTTAGCCTACTTTCCTACTAAAATATAATTAAAGAAAGTTTATAAGAACGTGAAGATGTTTATGACTTTTTCGCGAAAACAAAATGGATTTATTATATGCTGGTGTTGATTAGATTATCTAATTAATCTAATCGATAATTAAGAATCGACTAGTCAGCTTTCTATTCCACCTAGACGATAAATTTTATTAGTTAGGTACAGACGATATTTAATATTATTAATCTTAAATAAACTTGCCATACCAAGAATGTAATAAAATTGGCGCATATTACTTATCTTGCAAAACATTAAAAACGAAAGTTATCCAATATTTACAATTTGAATGACGTTATTTACATTCCCTTTTAATAACTTTCTAGTACCGATTGTAAATGAATTCATAAGTTGCGTAACTTCCAAATTTCAAAATGACACAATACTGACTTGTATTCTTGAATGTCCAATTTCTTCGATTAATGACTATGATATGCTAAAATACCAGTTACCTACAGGTGTAAAAGTATTGATTTAATTAATAAGTGTCTGAATTTTGCATGATGATCTTCATTTGTTTATGTAATTTAAGACTCCGATGTTTATGCATTTATTTCTTAAATAATTTTTGTGCAACAAAAGTTACTGAAAATATTTTTTAAAATTTTATAATTACCTATGTTGCATATTACGCTTGATGCAGAAATAGTATTCGATTTAAACTTGCAATTATCCAATTTGTTTAAAAAATAGTTTTTAACATATTTTATACACGAATATCTAATAGCATAATAATAAATAATCTTAATATCATATAAAATATTATATAATCAAAATATTTTTAATACTTTATCATAGAAAATATCTTCAACAAAAAATCCTACGCCTGCAAAGTTACATTAGCAATCGTGTAGTTATGTATATGTGCATTGCTTGTACATAATATGTGCCTCAAAATATAATATTTACTTTTGTATTCCTAATATTCATGTTGATATTGAATTTTTTGGCGTCAGTCGTAATTTTGCGTAGTAGGTAATATGAAGTAAGAACAGTGTCACAGTACGCGCAATATAAAAATACATAGTGTAGGAGTCGGTTAAAAATAGAACCTCTTTTTTGAAGTCGATTACAAAATATATAACAACTTGGTTTCCGCCCGCAGCTTCGCCCGCGCAGTCAAAGAAAAACCCACATAGTTCCCGTTCCCGTGGGATTTCCGGGATTGCGTCATTTTCCCGGGATAAAATGTAGCCTATGTCCTTTCTCGGGTATCAAAATATCTTCATATCAAATTTCATGAAAATTGGTTCAGTAGTTTAGGCGTGATTGAGTAACAGACAGACAGACAGAGTTACTTTCGCATTTATAATATTAGTATAGATTGAAAAAAGGAGCGTCATTTTAGATTTTATTTTGCATTTTTTTTTTTTTTACTTTCTAGGGTGTAAAATACAATATAAATTTAATCACAGCGATCTATTCCGACTCACACTTGGCTGATTTTACGTATAAAAAGCGACAGCTGTAAGCATCCATTTATCGAACAATGCCTTTATTTTCTAAAAAAAAACAAATGTCATTAATTAACGCCCACTAAACAAGACTATTTTTTTGTAAAGTTAATTACATACTTAGTTCACCTGCGTTGTTTATTCTTATCGTAATGTTTTCAAAAAACTAAATTTTTGTCTTGTGCATAGGACAAATAATATTATATTATTTTGCAATATTCTTGTCACAAATATACCTAATACCAAATGTAAGGAACGTCAACGACCTTGTTGCAATTCACCTTCGTACTTCCAAATTGATGTAAAGATTTTATCATAAAGAATTATTTTATATACCTACCTAATATTGTGTTATTGTTCCAAAAAGGTAGCACCAAAATATGCAGGTTGGGTATAAAGTATAAACAATAATTATTGTGTAAACGCAAACTTATTTACAAACCTTTTTGAAATTTCATTTTATGTAGGATCTAGGTACTTATCGATTTTGACTATTAAAATTTTAGCTTTGCTCGGTACAATTGCTTTCTATAATTATTAAGATGGTAGTTGCTACATGGAACAAATACCTAATAATTAATCTGTATCGAGAAAAGATGGACGCCAATGTCAAAGTTGAATAAATCCTCAGAATCGCTATTCAGAGAATAAATCTAGGGGAACTTTTTCAGGGAACTTTTTTTCATTTTTTTTTTATAAGTTTGATCAGAAAAATTAATCCATCATACACTATACAGTGCATTATGATTCTTATTAAAGAAAACAGAAATGATGTGAAATGTGTGAAAACATGAAAACAGAACTTCAATATGTCGTATTCTTAATCTAAATTTTTAAAACAGCTGCTTCATAAGCACCTCTACAGTACATTGTAAAGTTTTACAACGCTATAACATGATTAACCTAAATAATAAATTAAGCAGGGTATAATATAACAAACACTTCTAACGGTTAGTTAATTATGAAAGTGCATTAAATTTAATACCCATTCATTATGCTTATTTTTTATTTCTTTCTCTCTTGTTTAAATGCATACGCTTGTCTCTATCTAATTGCGAAACATTGCGAATTCCTAACTTTTTGCGTCATTATGCTTTTGTATCATAATACTTAACTTTTTAGAGCCGTTGACGTACATTGCTTTTCTAATAGGTGTCTAGGAATGTTTTATCATACTGAATCAGCAATGAATGTAAATTTGATTTTATTATCGTTCCATGATTAAGTTTGAAAGTTTAACCGTTTAAAGCGGTCGTGCTTTAATCATAACTGTAGCTTTTTCTACAACAATGTTTGAGTTTACTGCATGGTTCATAGTTTTGTAAGTGATACGATAAAAAACATGAGACGAAAAAAATAAATAACTGATATCAATTAAAGCAGTGCATGTCATAAATCGGTCAAATACCCATATCCATATAATGTACATAATGGGTCATATTTATAACGTGTTAAATTTTTATATCTAAAACAGTATATGACCGAGAGTTACTTCTGGTAATTTCTTAAATATATTTGTTTGGTTTATCCTGTTGTTTTGCCTTCAAATAGGTTGTCTAGGTAAAAATCTTGTTTAATTGCAATTTCAATTTATTCTCACATAATAAAGAAAGAATACACACTGGGAACGGCTCGGATAAAGTATTAGTTAAATGTGTGAAAAAAATGTATGAAGCATCCTCGGTTTCAATTGATTTCATAATCTTTTACCATTTCATACCCACATATTATTTCATGAAATACAATTCATTTTAGACACATTATATTCAATACACTGACTGCGCTTGGCAACATTTAATCCTACATGTATGGATGTATGGATGTTGTCTTTCACGTAAAAACTACTGAACCGATTACAATGAAATTTAGCACACATATAGAGGGTAACTTGGATTAACACATAGGATAGTTTTTATCCCGGAAATCCCACGGGAACGGGAACTATGCGGGTTTTCCTTTGCAAACGCGGGCGAAGCCGCGGGCGGAAATCTAGTTTTACATCAAGGACTTAAGCAATTTTTCATAAAGTTGGTTGTCGTCAACGTAGTCAAAAAAGTTCTATGCGTAAAAAATTTCATGGATATGAAATAAACCATAATCTTGACAGCCACATATGACATAAGTAACTATTGCAACAGATATAAAGAATAGTATTTTTTTACATAATACAATTAAATACAACACTGTCACGCTTCGCACGGTATGCGCCTGCGCAGGTCGCTGTGAGACCTTGAGAACTATTTCCTATATCCCATTGCTTATGTAATATTGTATTTTACAAGGAATTATGCAGAACATTTAACGTTTTTCCACTTAAACATAAATCGTACTTGTTGACCTAGGTTTAGAATGTTGTCTTGGATCCGGATTTCCATCCCTTCTAATTAATTATTGAATTAGCAATGTGATTTTATAATCAGTCCAGGAGAAAAGGTATCACGTTCGTCTTGTGTTTGAAATTTCAGAATTGGACTCAAAGTTACGAAAAATATTCTTTGTATATTTTTCTCAACTCTCAAGATATATTCCATATTGTGCTTTCTAGATATGCCCTTTGCATATTGCATTCCTCATTCCTTCATTCCAAAACTATCCAACTAAAGGATTTTTAAATTCGAATCAGTAGTTCTTCGAATCAGAACTTCCAATGATGGTCAAATGACATCACAATTCTTAATACATATAGATATAGTAATCTAAACTGCATTGGAGACAAAAAGCGAATGCATAACCTTCACAAATGAGGCAAACCACTGGGCCATTACTTGTTAACTAGATCATGGCACTGGATAAACTGAGACGCATTAGAATGGCTTGATCGAGATATTTGGCCGAATTGTGGTTTGGCATAATTGTAGTAAAAATAAAATGATGGTTCTGGTTGTAATGTCATTAATTCAATGTGTAATATTATATACTAATATTATAAAGCTGAAGAGTTTGTTTGTTTGAACGCGATAATCGCAGGAAATACTGGTCCGATTTGAAAAGGTCTTTCGGAGTTAGATAGCCCATTTAACTAGGAAGGCTATATTATATCATCACGCTAAGACCAACAGGAGCGGAGCACTGCGGGTGAAATCACGTAGAACAGCTAGTATTCATGTTCAAAAACAAAACAGCATTTGTTAAAAGTCTTGCCTGTTTCTTAGTTCCTACTTATATCTGTAGCAGGTCAGATTTGTCTATAATATTTGGAAGAGTAAGCATAGGAGCGTGCGGACTGCGGACCACCTGTTATGTGGTCACGCTTAAACACACCTATAAAGTGGTGGTATAACAGGTGCATTGCCGGCCCGCGTCGCGTCGGCCTGACCTTTTCCAAATAATTACGTTTTCTATGTATTTGCCTACTGAAACTTGGGTCGCGGTAAGGGCTTATGGAATAGAGGTCTTCAGCGTTGCCGTTGTAATGCACTCCCTGAACTTATTTTATAATTTTATGCAGATTTGTTAAATCCTTACCTTCATTGGACTGAATTTAAACACATCATCTAGGTAGAGTTATTAAGACATTGATGACAAACTAGTAATAGCTCGATATATTTTAATTGTAAAATATGTTTTTACAAGGATAAGAAGACATTTTACCTTTTCATTTAAAACGTATTCAGTATGCATGTGCAGGCTTCTCAATGTTCCAGATAAAGCAGTTACTATTTATCATGATAACTTTAATTTCACACAATTAAGGGAGATGGGTCAGTAAGCAGCTGGATTTCATGACTCAAACTGGAACTAATAAAAGCTGGTGGTCTCGTTGTATATCTCTATAGTGCTTCTGCAGGTTAATAAATTCATCAGTCAAACCTTTTTACTTAAGCACGATTATTTAAAAACCATAGACGAAAGAGTTAACTTAAAAGTTATGGTTATGGTATGGCCAGAATCACCATAGATGCTAGGTCATCGACCGTGTTCCCTGCAAAAATATCTTGCATTTCCTACAGCATGCAGGTAATGTAATCTTCGCGAATATTGCCTTGACACCGCAGTATTTCTTTGCGCGCCACCGGAGCGCGACGTCTTGCTTGCTTGGCGGCCATGTTTTAACCCATAAAGTATAAACATTCACGTTCCAATTTCAAATTTGTTGCGTTCAAAAATTTTGAATCCGCTCACCAGTTTGAAGTGCATGAGTTTGTTCTTTTTTAATCTGTGTTTGGTGTTTTGACATTTAAGGATTAGCGGTATACGCAATCAAACAGGTATTGAATTTAAGATTTGTAGATGATAAGCACAGGTATCTATTGGGCATGTAAACTGGTTTTCAAACATCCTTTGAAAAACTGTATATTATTAATGTTTGTTTCATAAGTAAAAAAGATTGTGAATGTTCAAAATTGTACCTATTAACTACTTGGGGATTAGTTGATTACTTATATATATTTCTTATTTTTGGACTTAAGAAAATTAAGGATTTGGTAGATTTCTACAGTCTTTTTCAATTACCAAATCAATTAAATATAAAATATGTCCAAGTATATCTAGAGATCCTCATTTAATAATTATTTTTGAATCGCCACAATCAATTAACCCAATTTCAACAAATTCAATGTTTACACGTAACTAACATATTGGAATTATTTCACAAACTTTTCCATAAAAAATTACGTACATCTGCATCAGCACAAAATATGCAGTCCCTATTTTTATCTATTTGCAAAACTGACATTTAATCTTCGCGCCATTTTTATAACCTCTCATATGCATTTCCGTTATTCTAATTACACATTAAAAACCCACGGTCACGTTACAACACTTGTTAAATATATGACCTTCTATTTACCCATATTACGATGTTAAAACATTAAATACCGCTTAATTATACAGTCAAAATAATGTGTTATGTGTAAAAATAAACTTCAAATGCATTGAAGGAAAAATATACTTATTATAAATCTATATTTGGTCATCGAGATATATGTACTACGTAGTACATATATCTCGATGTATTTGGTGTATTTAAATGTCAAAATCGTGGTATTTGAAATCTTTTATCCAAGTTAGAAAACTTCCCACAAATGTCGATATCTAATATATAAAAATCAATGCCACTTTTCGTTGTAATTCCATAACTCGAGAACGGCTGAACCGATTTCGATAATTCTTTTTTTATTATATTCCTTGAAGTACGAGGATGGTTCTTATGTAGAGAAAACGTAAACATGTACCACGGGCGAAGCCGGGGCGGACCGCTAGTTTAATATATAACAGAACTTACAAAAATGTGAACAAGGCTAATTTAGTTAGTACATACAATAGGTACCTCCAGTCAAATATACACAGATTACACACACATCATACACAAACACACACACGTAAAAGTTTGTAGAATTGTTACGTAGCTTTAATATGTTATACATATGTAAATATTTTGCAATCCTATTAATTTACATATTTTTACGTGCCGAATTGGAAACTCTATTTTGTATCCGGTTTAATATTATGTTTTTATCTAAAATTGGCTAGCCAACAACCTTATTTTACTAACAACTTTAATATTATGTATTATAATAATATTATATTATATTTAGATAAATGAATCGGAAGAACTGGACCCGAAAGAATTCAAAAAAAGTCTAATAAAGAGTAACCTACTTCTTGCTTCGATACAATTAGCTAATTACACTAATTTAAGCACTCGTATGTAGCAAAATAGTTTTTCTTTATTAAATACGTTATTTCATTATGGTCTAGTAATTAGGAAAACGATGAAAGAGTATGAAATGGACAATTATCTTTATCCATTATGATTAATAACGGTTAACGGAATTCTTTACAGATTAAATTGGTACCTAGATAACTCACGCATGCTTTACAGTCTTCACCGTTGTTCTACATATTGTATGAAAAGTTGATTTAAATTCTCAATTCTTTATGGATGAAGATGATTTTTTTTATAAGCTACTGATTGATATGACAAAATAAGGTAGGTAGGTACTAGGTAGGTACTAATACAAACAAATTACCTATGTCAGAAATAAACTGCACACTTTTATCGATATATTTGAAAGCAAAATATAATTTTAAAAGACCTATTTTTGCAAATTAACAAATAAAAAAAAAGACGTGTGGCACTAGGGGACTGCCGCGGTGAAGCTATTGCATGCTATGCCTTCAAGCCACACCTCCGCCCGTCGGAGTGGGGAGCGTGAGGTTTTTTTCGTTACGGAATTTCTCGATTCGGTCCCCGCGCTCAAGGCCATAATAGAAGCTATACAATAGCTTAATAGTTAATTAGGTAATAAAACTAAAATCCATATTTAGTTACTCCACATTCTCACAGTCACAAATTCACATCAATCACACATCCATAAATTAAAGAAATATTTTCTTCGATCATTCGGCTGTCAGTTTGACATTTAGATATTATAATCTGTATTTTAGCGCGGGTAACGTTGAAATATATGTATACCTACCTATTTAATACTTTAAATGATGAAAATAATTAGATTCGCTCATGATAAAAAGCAATAAGTGAATTCGTTTAAGCATCTAATTATAGAAACTAATTTATACAACGTAATCACAAAACGGAAAATATAATTGTTATTCCTCACACTGCGATGCATGCGTTTTAAATATTTAAGTTTTTATGGACTCATTTATCTTGTTAAATAGTTTTTTTTTTTATAGGAGCACTAAGCTGAGACTAACTTTCCATTTTTTGGGGTAGGTAATAAATATTTTATGAATGTTGACTAAGTATTTTAAATTTTTCAACTTGAGTTTTACGGACTAAAACACACTGTGAGTTTTCCTTATATTGTTTTTTGATCATTTTGTTTTTTTAAAGTTTAAGTAAGTTTAATTTTGAAAGGACCACATGCACAGCAAGTTCAAAGTTTATATAACCTTTAGCGAAGATTTCAATGCGCTATTCATATTAAGATTTTGCTTTACATCTTAGGAACGGAATAACTTAGAGTTTAAAATTGAATTAACAACAAAAACGAATGTTATCTAGACTTACGATCGTCGTATCTAGGCCATCGGCCATCGCTCTTCATCTAACGTGGATGTAGAACGGTACTATTTATTATATCTAACTATTAGTGATCGATATTTGCTTATTTTTATTTAGGTATAACAGTTAGCATAGTTTGAAATTTCATACATCAAAGAACATTGAATGAAATGTTGTACATTATTAAGTACACGCTGTGCTGGGTGTATTTAACATAGAACCATATTACCCAATTTGTCTAAAATATGTACATAAGAAAAAAAGTCTGATTCGGCCACATGTGTTTTTGATTTATCTTTAATTTAACTTCATTTAATATTCTCACGAAATTCTTATCAGCTGATAGTTCACTTTCCCAATTTCCCAAGAACTATCGATATTACTTAACCATTACGTACTATACCTTATCTGCCAGTTAGTTATCTGTTACCAGCCATCTTTTTTGATAAGAGTGATCGGTAACATCTAACATGTCATCATTGATTTTATTACATACATGATATGTCGTGGTCATATCGTAGATTTGATCATTTCATGATATGAGTGGCCATTTCACGAAATGGTCGCATATCGTGAAATGGCCAATTTAGTTGGGCCACATCATGATGTGGTTTGGGCAGATCAATGATAAGAAATCGTTTCACGATATGGCCAATTAACGCACGGTTTTTTCATGAAATGACCAAAATTATTTGATCATATCGTAAAATAGTTACATTAATCGTTGGTAGAGGCGCTGCAATCTCTGTGTTTATGTGATAAGATGGCGGCCGCTGGCGAAAATTAAATTATTCGCAGTTAAAAACTTCATAATTCGTTTAATAACAATATTATGAAGAAAGTCATAGCAAAGAATTTACGACGAAGAGGTACGAGTACTATGGAAAATGTGGATATCTTATTTAAGAAAAAATGCGACTTAAATAAAATAATTTAAGAAACTACTACTATATTATTATAATTGTTTGTTTTTTAAAAAGCGATCCGCTTCTGTCACTCGCCGGCCGCTGCCGCGGCACGCTCGCTTTGCTCGCTCGGCTCGTGCGTTGTTTATCAAAGTCTAACCTAACCTAACCTAACTGTTTTCTATTGCAAAAACGATTCGCTTCTGGCATTCGCCGGCCGCTGCCGCGGCACTAACTTAAATGACATTAAACAAGTTTTTAGAATATAGTTATTCTGAATTTTTTTATATTTTATGGACTCTTTATATTTTATACGATCTGGCCAAATGTGGATGACCAAATCGTGGAACGTTGACGATTTAACGATCTGATCAAACTATGTTGGCCATTTCACGATATGCGACCATTTCGTGAAATGGCCACTCATATCATGAAATGATCAAATCTACGATATGACCACGACACATACATGCTAAATAATGATTTATGTATGCAGCTAACATATATGTATCTATGTCTGTATGTGAACTTTCTTTCATATTCATATGCCTAATTAGAATTTTAATTTTGAAATAAATAAAATAAAGTAGGTCATAAGAAGTTGTCTTAATAATGTTTCAGAATAATTATAGGAACACTAACTACATTACATTTACACTTTTAGAAATATTTACTTACATATTATAGCCTTTTATCTTTAAAACTACGCAACGGATTTTGATGCGCTTTTTTAATAGGTAGATAGAGTTATTCAAGAGGAAGGTTTTAAAATATAATTTATTAGGTTTTAGACAAAGCGAGCGAAGCCGCGGGCGGAAAGCTAGTGCATTATAAATGAATGAATGAATAGATCAATGAATAATAGCAAACACAATTTATCTTACTTTGTTAAGCAATCAAGGTTTTTAAAAATCATTTATAATCGTTAATATCACCCACGGAAGGTGTGAAGGTAAGTCTTTGTTCATCTCAAAAATTGCGTGGGATTTTTCTATATGTGTAGTTTAAAGTTTAAAACACAAAACAAGTGATAACTGCGTTAAAAACAACCGACTTCAAACTTGCACTTGCAAAATTTACAAATACCTACAGACAAAAATGCTCATAAAATAAAAACTACTGGGCCTATTCGAATAAAATTTTTATGGGACCAATTCGACACCATCCCGCATCGAACAAAAAAAGAATCACGTAAATCGGTTCAGAAACCTCGGAGTAATCGGTGTACATACATAAAAAAAAAAAAAAAAATATACCGGCCGAATTGATAACCTCCTCCTTTTTTGAAGTCGGTTAATTATATTATTGTCCCCGTAAAAAATTATTATTGTCCCCGTAATATGCTATAATGATTCGTTTTGCTTACGTATTATTGCATTTCAACGTGGGTTTTATATTATAATAATTTGTCAAAGTTTTACCGCCCTAGGTAATGTAAAAAGAAATATTTTTAAATTGCATTGCATTCATTATGATTATGAACATAATATTTGTTGGCCTAAGATTCAAATATATCACAGGGCTCAGATTGTACGAGTAATTAATTCAAGTATATTATGACAAATATCATACAATATCTATTGTATTATGTAGGTATGTACTATAAACCCAGCCACTCCCTTAGTAAGACACTTAATAAAATAATAATAGATAAAACAATCAATTTTATTTATAATCCAAACAAAGATTGAGTGCTACGTCTGAGCAATAATTCTTTTGAAAGCGAAAGCAGTCGTAACTCTTAATTAAGTCTTCCTTACGAATCTAACTTTAGATATACACCCAGCTTACCAAATTTTACCGAACAATATATTCACGCCTTCCTAACCCTTAAATTCAAAGGAATAAGTCAAAATATCCTGTAAAGGTAATATTCCTTGGAAGTTGGATATTGCTGCCAGTGATGAATATATGTTCAGGCCTTTCTAACCCTTGAGTCGAAAGGAATAAGTCAAAATATCCTGTAACGATAATGTTCTGTGGACAGTGGATGTTGGATACTGCTGCCAGTGATGGATGAGTGAAATGCATAAGACGAAGTTAATTTCGATCTTGACGCCCGAATGTTTATATTTTGTCTGTTTTACAGTTATTTTTAGTTAAATGCCTCTCAAGTGCAAGTTTAAACATAGTTTTAACCATGACTGATTAGAATAGCTGTCCAAGCCGTATAGCTTAATTTACTGGCCATTGGAAACATAAATATATTGTGTATCTTATTATTAAGGAAACTTTTAAGAAATTTGATTTAGTTTTGTGAAATCGCTCTTTAATATTGAAGTAAAGAAGTAAATAATCCTAGGTTGAAATATATTCTGAATTTATATGGAACAAAACAAGCCCAAATCTAGATAACCTATAAAAAAGGCCTGAAAAAACATTCTTAGCTTATAACTAAAATACTTCATGTATTTATTAAAATACGTTCGGGTCAAAGTAATTTTAGGTTAATTGTAACTATACAGGGAGCGTTTGAAAGAAAACAGACGGACAAAAGGAAATAACTAATTAGAGAAGATCAATGAATGTGGAATGTCGGTTGTTTATACGAGCACTTCACTTTATTAACGTTGTTTTTTAACTATCCAAAACGATGATTTTTAGTTTATTTTATTTATTTATTTCAGATCTTGTAGATTTGGTGATTTTTTTTTAATTATTTTCATGTCGTTTTTATGAACTTGAATCGAACTCGAATTTAGAACCACAACTTCGAAATGTTTGTTGTTTTAATGTTCCGTAAATGTCCAATTTAAGGACACACTTTAACACGGTGGTTTGAACATAGTTATTTCTTCAAAGAACGTGTAAAAACGATGTTTTAAATTTTAAACACAACACAAAATTGTAAGGTCTACAAAAAATTGCTACTGAAACCAGCATATAATCGAAACGTGTCATTACAATGACTTTTTGACGCAAAAAAACTCCTTCAAGTCTAAAAAGCTATAATTTTTTGTGTTCGTGATTGCGTATTACATCCGTTGCAACCCAGACAATGTCGCTCACACAAGTTTTTATACAGAATTCTCGGCTTATAACTCCAAGCTAATTCGTCCCGGTAGTTAAATGGCTTCAGCTTGGGTTACAGCTTCGAGGAATCGAGATCAAATGAGTGCTTATTTCTCTATATTTATTTGGAAGAGCTTTGAAGTTGCCACTTCGAGAAATCTAGAGTTACCGAACGTATTATTTAAATAAATCCACATTCATAATATTCTACGTTGATAATTGATTATACTTCTTGCGGAACTTTAAAAAAAATCTTATTTAGAAAAGTATGTTAAATGAAAAAAAATCTGAATAATTCTTAACTAGGTAGAGTTATTCTCTACCTATAAACAACGACGTTCCTGTTTAGGATGTTGAATAAATAGACACAAAATAGATGGAAAATATATGTAAAGTGTAGCTATGCATGACAAATTCCTTGGTTCCTCAAGGAGCGGCAACCAGCCAGCCATAACGCTACTGTCGCTCCCACGGGACAAAGTTCGAAATTCCTTATCGTTTATTGACTATGGTCCTAATTTTTTAATGTTTTATAACTGGCCAGTCAGCTATAAACTTTTTCGAAAACCTCTATCGTCTATTGACTATGTTTAAGACTATGGTCCTCATTTTTTATTTTTTACAACTGGCCAGTCAGCCTGTCAAATGTACCGATGTACATAGTCACTACATAGTACAGATAGCAAACAATTGAGACAGACTTAGACAGAAACGTATTAGGATTCGATACATTTCATTTATTTATTCAAATTCTTTGAAAATTATGAAAATCATGGCAATAAAACTTGGTATTTATTTTAAAATGAACCTTCGATATCAATAAATGTAGAACTGAGTCAATCGTAATCCTAGTTAAAATCAAAAAGGAAATTCCGTTTTTGAAATTGACCACTAGTATGGAATTAGAGAGAGATGGAGCAAGTTAAATGACCTTTAGTGGGACCCGCTGGGCCAGATCTGACTTCAATAGACTATAAAATGTACGAAAGCTTTCGAAATATCTGATACTTATGTACTAGATTTTCTAGCTAATTGAAATGCTGAAGCGGTTAAAGGTATTTATTCGCTTGTGACAAAGGAATTAAATTAAACTATTTAATGTAAAAGATATAGGTAAGGAAGATTTAGAAGTTTACGTAACGAGTGACCACGATCAAAGTGTACCAAATTTTATTAAAAGTAACTAATAACAAATCAAAAGTAATATTATGGGGAGGTGAAATTTTTCGTCAGATAATATTTTAAAATTTACGCGAGAATATGTCATTCATTACAAATGGACAAACAATAAAATTTTCCTCTCTATAATATTTCAGCCAAGAAATGAGTATACATATTACAAAAATAGTCAAAATAGGTGTACTTGTTGTTTTTAAAAAGTAAAGTAGAATAAATTCTCATTAGCTTCGTACTTAGACCAAATGGGGACCTTTACAGTTGCAATACACAGAGCAAAAGACAGATAATTCAGGTTGTATTGGTCAATCTACTGTAACCTTTAAACTAGGCATTTAATCAATGTTAAATATTTATGGACACTTGATTACTGCCAATTATAAGCAGTATAATAAGTAGTTAATGGCACAAACATAAAATAACTATTTTATAAATGTCAATGTTTTGACCCAAATAATTTTGAATATTTTGTAAATATTAACACTTTTTCGTAAAATTGTTATTTGATTTTATATCCATTGGGATAAGATTCCCAATCAAAAACGAAATTTAGATCGATTTAAGACGTGAGAACGGCCTTTTTGGGAACTTGCAATAAAGAGTATCCAAGCTTCTTACACCTTTTTAAAAACACTGGGATACGGCTCAAGCAAACCATAACGGAAACACGATGCACCATTATTTAATTTCTCACGTAATATACTAATTTCACATCTCTTCCCACGGTAAAATTTTAATTGCCCGCGTTCTCGACACAAGCCACTTAATTTTTATTGATATTGACTAGGTTTGGCGCGCGGCTTCACCTTTCAACGTTTGGAATTGCTTATTTTTTTCAGTATCAAGAGCAGCATTTGATTTAGAAGCGTTTGAATTTACTTTCTGGTAAAAAGGACCCAAATACTTAAATAGAATTTGGTCCAAACATTTTATAACACTGGTCTACAGCTATTCGTCTACTTTATAGTAAAATAAAACCTAGCTTTTAATACCTATGTACCTATTTTTAATTTCTGTATTGTATAAAAAAAGAAGTAAAGTCCTGACCTACTTACAGATTATTAATATTTTTTTGAATATGGCAATTTCCTAAGCTTTATTATGATACAGGTAAAAAACGTTCCAGCGGTAATTATGTTACCTACGTGGTATTGTCTTAGTATAGTATGTACTGAACTCATTTCTTTGTGTCACCTAATGTGGCTTTGCATTGTACATAATATATAGGTACTTATTATAAACACAGATAATTATGTATACTTAATATTATAAAGCTGAAGAGTTTGTTTGCTTTAACGCGCTAATCTCAGAAACTACTGGTCCGATTTGAAAAATTATTTCGGTGTTAGATAGCCCATTTATCGGGGAAGGCTATAGGCTATACATCATCACGCTAAGACCAACAGGAGCGGAGCCACGCGGGTGAAACCGCGGGACACAGCTATATAATATTAAGTTCTAACTTAATTATAACCTAAAAATCTAAAATGTTGGTTTGACTGGTCACAAATACTATCGAACTAAGATTTTTGGTGCATTACAATTTATTTATTCATTACTCACCAAACTCAAAGCTAAGTTATTATATTAAGAAAAAAAATCGATCATGAGACGGGTTTGAATCCGCGTCTTTACAGTACCTATCGTTAAATAAAATCTCATCTTTTTTTTTCTCATTTAAACTTTTAATGCATATGAAATGTTTTTTAACAGATTTATCGATTACACAGACAAAGGCAAATTAATTTTAATTCCCCTATTACCTAATAACAAACACGGAAAATATAATAAACGCATGAAGTCGTGAGGAGAATCATTAACCTTATGATAATAATCTATAGTCAATGATTTCTATTTACATTTTTATATCTCATTATTAATTTAGCTTTCAAATTAATTGTAGAAAAACACACAATGGGATCCATCTTTTATTCCAACCGACTTCAGAAAAGGAGGAAGTTCTCAATTCACCTATTTTTTTGGGGTAACAAACCCCTCAGAACTTTGTTTTGGTAAACCGATTTTGACGATTCTTTTGATTTGGAAGCTGGCTTCTACCCATTCAAATTGGTACTTACTTATTTTTATCATGCGAACAATCTTATTTAACCTTTTTTATTTATTTATTTATATTTAAAAGCTTATAATTATCATCTCTATTTTTACTGAAATGCCAATAAAACAATATGATATAATCGTTGTCTCACATTAGCCATGCGGAACTCGATTCGCGGCTATTTGCATATGCTTTATATAACACCTACTGTTTTCTCATGTTTGTATTCATATGAGTATTGAGTACATGAAAATAAGGCCAATTTCCTTATAAAATTCGAGTTTTTAGTTCACGTTATGTATGTATTTTTTAAGGAGGTAACATTTTGTTCAGCATTCTTCTATAGGTCCTAAGAATACACGATTATCTATTTTGAATCTCTTGGCACTTCGTAAAAAGATCACATTTTACATTTTACATTGATAATTTTAATCACTTATTTACCGTATCCAAAAATATCTGAATTCATGTAGGTTATATTACTCAAAAGTAACATGGTTGTCACTAATTTATTCCCTGAAATTGCTAATGAGCAAATGGGTTTAATGGCAAAATATAATAATTACCATCTTCAGTTAATTATTATTAGCAGTCCCATCGCTACTAATTATTGTTTTTACTAGAAACAATTTAGCAGTACCTGACGGTGCATTTAGATCAAACGAGCAAATTATTTTAGTTTAAAGTTTAAACAGGCGTAGAGCATTATTTCGTTGTTGTTCTTAGTGCGTTCGAAAAGATTCTATGCAATGTTCTAATACTGAACAACACTGAATACGAGTTTTCGTTTACACTAAAAGATCACGAAAGAATGCTCTTGCTCTACCTAGATCTAGCTTTATGTTCGTTTGATGTAAATGCACCGTTAGAAGAACCAAAAGTATTGAAAATACTTCCTTGAACCCATCCTTTCTGGACGTCCAGATTCTTCTCTTTTATTCAACATAAAAGAGCACCTAAAAAACAATTACATAATAAATTATTCAATTAAAATTCAACACACCAATGACCAAGTTGTTACTTGCATGGAGAATAGATTCATTAGAAAGTTGCTACAATAAATGTAATTCATGATTATGTTTTGAATGCAAATGAAACACAGAAAAGTGCTTAGAAATAGCTAGTATTCTAGGTGAGTAATGATTTTGTTACATAGCAAAAGTTACAGTAAAAAAAGATTAAGCTTCGTATTATTTTAATCTGTTGTAAAGATTGTTTAAGGGTTTAAACGTTAAAGTACATATTTGATTATCCCTTGAAAATTTTATTTATGGTTATTTGCCCGACTAGTTTCATTGTATTATATATATGTAATTAGTACAAATATATCATACGAGTAATATCTTAGATTACAACATACTTAAATTTTATTGTAAAAGGAAACAAAACTTTTTGATGCAACAGAATGATCAAATTGACATCTCTAAACACATATTCCATACAAATAGGATTAATACCATCGCGTTACAAAAATCTATTACACATAAGAAAATAATAAATGAATTATAATAATGCCGGTTAATTACGCTACTGACACGCATCACATCTGATATAAGACGTTTTTATGCAACTTTCTACGAACTGCATTGTTCAAGCAATGTTTAATGTGAACTGTTCTACGAATGCCTATATTGCTGTGTATACGCAACGGCTCTATCGATTTTCATGAAATTGGGTAAAAGCTTCGGTGTTTGACTAAGTTATGTGGTCACTTAAAAACGGAATAAGATTAAATCATTTAGGATGGAAAGGTGATAAAAAATATCGTACCTAAGTTATTTTATGCAAAAACAGTATGTACTTTTAAAGAAAAAGATATACTTTTATACTTTCTTTTTTTTTGGGTTCGATTCCCACCCGGGGAAAATATTTGTGTGATGAACATAGATGTTTGCTCTGTGTCTGGGTGTTATTTATCTATATAAGTATATATTTAAAATTATATATGTGTGTTTATCAGCCATCTGGTTTCCATAACACAAGCGAAAGCTTAGTATGGGATCAGATCGTGCCGTGTGTGAAAATTGTCCTGATATATTTATTTATTTAAAAGAGTACAATCTCCTGCATCATAACAAAATCGATGTTTGTTAGCTTAAAAATACTCACATAAACTATGTTCTTAGAAAGGAAAGGGAGGAAATCTGGTTTCAAATAAAAAATCTAATCTATTACCCATCGATTCAAGTACTGTAAAACACTCACCATAGATGTGTAATAAACATTTCTTAAACATTTGTGTCATTCAGTGAATCAGTATTTGAACCCGTGCCAATTTTCTGTTATACACAATCTTACTCATTCAACGCATTGCACAGTGGATTTTTTTACTCATTTCAGCCATAACCCAAATGTTTAAAAATGAGGGCGGATCTTATCGTTAAAACTCCATGATCTCTGTCTGTCTGTAAAAGTCTCTAAAATTTTTATGTTTATCTATAAAATCAGTGTTTCCAAGTGGACATTAAAATTAGAGAACACCGAAATAAGCTATAACTTATTTAAAAAAATACCCTAAGCGCAAAATGACAAAAATGTATTGAAACAAAGGTATATTTTCAATGATCATTTTAACTAATAAAAAGTATGTTCTTAACTGTATAAAGATGTCTTGCTTATATCACAGTAATAACAGACTAGTTTCCCGTTTAGATAGCATACAAGAAACACGAATAAGTGTAACCTGTCGCGCCTTGTGATAGTTCAATGATCTTAATAAACCGCTTAGCTTATTGCACAATAGGGTGAATAATCGCCTAATATATTATGATGTTATAAATATGATAATTCAGGCGTATTCTCGTGATATTATATGTGGTTTTTGACTTTTGTCCTTATAAAAATGATGATTGATGGTAATCTTGCAGTTTATACGGTAAATATTGCAAAAAAGTTTTGTGATCTTTATATAACTCGTAATTTATACATAAATAACAGGAGAGTTTTCCAAGAATTTTTCACAAAAACGATTCAACTGTATAACCAATTTTAAAATATATTCAATTTTAAAACAGTTTTGGATATCATGAATCTATATTTATTCTTTATTTGATTCCATTTATGTGGCCATATTTACATTCCTATTAGCTAAGTCATATTGGATACTTACAGGTATAAAAATTTTCCATTTAAAATTACTGAGCTTGCGGTGCCAGAACAAAATTAAAATTTGTTACAAAAATACAAACTTATTAAATAAAAATAAAAACAATATGGCCAATTTGCTTACAGTATGCACACTGTGTGCATCCGGGTTTCCCGTTAACCAGACGCCAAACACAAATATATCGCGGTTTTTGAACTCTTGGCCGATATCTTACGACTCACGAAAGGTGATTCGAATTTCTTTATGTTCTAAAACTTTCCAATAATTTTAAGTGACGTGAAAATTTAAAAAAATATTTAAATATCAAGTGAGAATAAATTTGAAAGATTATCTTGCGATTATACGAAATTACAGATTATTAATTTTCCTATTAACCTAGGTATATTTAATTTTACAAATTATACTTATTAAATATTTTAAAATAATTTTAATAACTCGATTGAGAAACGCTAGGCTATTAAATTGCGTAATGAAACAGCTATTGTAATAAAAATATTACATAACAATAATTGGGTAAGTCAAGCAGTTTGATTAATAAAACTTTTATTTTATATATATATATATATACATATTCGAAAATTTTATTTCAAATTCAAAACTACTATTTTTACTGCTATGCACAGAAAATATAAAAGCTGTTGGAAAGCCTGTGATAGCATAATTTTAAAAGAAATTATCGCAGTTTTCGAGTTTATAATATGTTGTGTTTATGGTGGCCCGTTCAGCATTTTAATTTTTGATCAATTTTATCATTACTATTTTCCTTTTAACTTAGATTTTTAGATAGCCAAGTAACTTCTCATGTGAACTACTTGAGCACCTAAATGCTTTAATTAGTTATAGTCTACATTTAATTAACTCAGCTCAAATTACTCGACTCAATAGAATTTGTCAACCTTGTATCCACGGTCAAGGCATAAAAACTATCGACTATACAATACCGAACACCTATTATCCACTTAACCTTCTTTCGGTCTGACAAACTTCCTTATTTAATAGCCTAATTTAATTGTGAATAGCTTTGCCCACTCGATCGTGAATGATCGTTTTCATTCTCAACACTAGCACATTGTAAATTCTGTGATCTATGTAGTATGTACCCAATATAAAATCGTAGGAAATTCAAAACTGTATATTTAATATTTTTTTAAAAGAATACTAAGAGAAAAGTCAAAATTGCAGTTTTTAGATTTTTTGACTGTATGTATATCCGTGGTAAACTCAAAAAGTACTGCATGAATTTACTTCAAATTTTGCACGAATATTACTAACAGGTCGGACCAACCTATAAGCTATATATCAACACGCTAATGCCTCCTCCACACTACTCGCGAAGTTCCTCGGCGAAGTACACGGCCGAAGTTGACTGAAGTCCGCGGTGCTACACTACACACTCGTTCAACTTCGCGAGGAGCGCATACGTTCATATTCAGAACGAACTTCAGGTAACTTCGTGCCCTTTGACTCGGGCGCAAAAACCGACAATAATCGAAAGTCGGCCGAGGCGAGGTAAAGTTGGACGAAGTAAGCCGAAGTGCCTCTCTACATTATTCTATTCGTCTAACCTCGTTCAACTTCGCGAGTAATGTGGAGGAGGCATAAGACCAATAGGAGCGGAGCAATGTGGATAAAACCGCGGGGTACAGCTAGTAGATCTTATAAAATGTTAATTGTCTTCTTAGTACTGCTAAATGTGGTCACGCGATGTCAGTGAAAACAACAGACAGATAAACTTTCGCATTTACTATAGTAGGTATACTGGTATGATTGAGATCACATGTTTTATATAGTTTGGAACATACTGAACACCGTAATTCTATTATTAAAAAATATATGTATTATACATTAGCTACACATTTACAAGTAACATAACATTGAATAAGAGTTGACCAATGAAGATAAAACAGAATTTAGTTTACAACAGTGTTTAGTTTGCAATATTGAACACAAGATTAATTAACTGAGAACAGAGAACAAAAATGACTACCTACTTATATAACTCTTAGATCTTTAAAACGTTTTTAATAGATAGAGCTGCTCCGAGGATGTTACAAAGCGAGCGACGCCACGAGCGGAAAGCTAGTGTCATATAAGTGAATCAACCACCAGGCTTAACGAGACACAAGATTAATTCACACAGCGCAATACCAAAAAGAAAGTACACTCATTAATTCAACCAAGAGTTCAAATAATTAACCGCGACATGACGTCATTTTTAAGTAAAAAAACGCGAATGAAAGCGAGACCACATTAGCGGTAACGGTAACTTTACCTGGCCCACTGTGCGATTGTCGTGTACAGACAATCTGTAGGCGCTAACTAGAGATTTGGGTGACGGAAGGTCACTTTTTAGACCGTGACAATCACAATGCTAGCTGTCATCTGCATCACTTCAATCATTTCGAAGTATGCAAAGTGACCGTCACGTTGAACTGAATTGAAATAAAGTTGAATCTAATCCAATTGTAAAAGTAGGTACCTTCTAAATGCATCTAAGCTCATAATTGTTATCTTCTTCTATCTCATATTGGGGAAGTTGTAGTAGCTATTGCCTTTTAGTATAAAGGTTAATTGAAGAGACAAGGCGGAATTTGGAATCTTTTCGGATCAATTCCAGGTCAGCTAGATTTAATCAGAATCAGCTTAAATGCCAGTTACCAAAAACTCTACCTGAATAATTGACCTTTTATTTTCCTAAGATTCGTGTCGTTATGTATCTATAAAAAAAACAAAACTTATATATTTAGATTTTCATCCATTGCCATCATCAGCCACTGTTGACCATATTTATTGAGTAATAAAAATCTAATTTGAATGAAGATTAACAGTTTTACAATGCAGCTATGGAGTTATTGATAGTATCGCGACCGGGGTCATTGACATATCAATTGTTTAATTTATTGTTATGTCCGAAGGGCCCGTCCGACAAATTAGTTGACTCCAGACGCCATTATAATTGAACATTATGACGTCAAAATAGCGTCACCCTATTGGTTGGACGCTTTTGATGTACTTAACACATTTTTAAGCGTTATGGCCTGGACAAGCTTTCATACAGCAAATACTACCTACTGAACCAATAATTCGTGTTTAGTCTTAAATAATAAATATTAAATAACCAAAGCCAGGTTCGTTATATTCTATTAATTTAATTTACACGTGATACGTATTTTCAATTCTAGGGCAACTCAACATTTAACAGTGCTAATAATAAAGACATGTGTAAAATATTAGTTTCAATACAAATACAGTTATGTTTTGTACAAAAAATCACAGCTGTACGAGGCATGTCTCGTGTTTCCGATATTTTAACAGCTTGGTACAATGTCAGATGAATTTGACACCGTCACTATTTTCAATGTTAAAATAACACTGCTATCAAAATATCATTAGAAGCAATGTTGAAAAGAATAATGAAATGTGAAGGATATTAACTTAGCTGACTGATTGGTTTGACGAGCTATAAATTGGAAAAAAAACATTAATTTGTTATATTTATTATTTACGCAGTTACATCTGATTTTACAGACTAAAAAATCCTCATGATGAAACTATTAATACAGGTTACCTATTCCTATACCATAGTCGCGCTTTCTTCACGAAAATTTCTCTACTCTACTACCTATTATCTATAACTAAATGGTATCCTACTATGTGAACTAACAGTACATCGGTTAAAATCCATACCTAACTACAGAAACCAATTTGCATGAAATTTGGTATAGAGATATTTTGATAACCGAGAAAGGACATAGGCTACTTTTTTACCCAGGGACATAGTATAGGTTTTATCCCGGAAATCCCACGTGAACGGGAACTATGCGGGTTTTTCTTTGGCTGCGCGGGCGAAGCCGCGGGTGGAAAGCTAGTACCTACTATATAGATTCATACAGTACATTAAAGAATGGTTGCAACATGTGTTCTGCAATTATCTTATTCTGTTCCACATCTGTGGGAACAATATCTACGTATGACGTCTGCGCCATTCATCAATCACAATTACTGCTTTATATATTTCTTTGTGGAATTGTAAAAGCTTTGCCTGTATATGGTTAGTTTTATAAGGTTAAGATTGTTCCTATACTTTTATAGGAAACCTGAAAGTTATTTGAAAATGTCTTATACTAATTGAACTCGTTTAAGCGATTTTCATATACCTACCTAACATTTCCAAAACACATCGTTTCCCAACCTTCTGCTTAAACACAGGTTTAAACCTAAAACCAATAAGTATCTTTTTGTTTGATAGTGATGAAAAAACAAGTGATCTTCACATTACCTACTTCAACGTATCAAAATTCTGTCTCAAGTAACTATTGTTTTCAATTCCTGAACAGCTATTTGATGACCATCAAAGGCGTCTAGATTTTCATATAAAATATGAAATTTTAGTTTTAACATTCCATTCCCAACACTATCTGCGAAGATATCGAGTTCTCAGCCAACGCTTATCACTAACGGTGAACAAAACGTGACTTTGTAGGAAGATGCAATCATCGCTCTTAATAAAAACAAAGATGTCTCTTAAATACGTCATTGCTTCCTTTATTTTAATGCGAGTCTGCGAGTTAGGTGTCAGTTGTCACGCGTGTATTTGCTCGTGAAAATTGAGTTAGAGATAAATTACCTTCTTAACACGATGCATCTGGTCTATTTGGACTTTAAGAATATTATGTGTAACTTGTATTTCTACGAAGCTCTGTACAATTGTTAGATCGAGGTTTTTTCAATTCTTATTCGTAGGTACAACAGATAATATAATAGGTACTGTGCGTACCTAATGTAATGTGCTATGTAATGTGCTAGCTAACACAGAATCAGAATTTATTACCCAGCAAGCTTCAGTTGTTGCTCTATCTTTATTAACATTCGATTTGAAAAATTTCACACCGCACTGTGTCAACTTACTGTTTGATTGGAATTGGTTTCTAGAACAAATACTAAGCTTATCGCCTTGAAACACAAAATACAGAGCCGCAGGAGCGTAGAACGGCAAAAAGACCTATTGGGCACAACTGCATAACAACCATTCATAAATGCGCGCGAACGAGACAAGGAGAAAACGCATATACGTCCGAGAGAGTGAGCAGATTGCATTCCAAAAGGTAACAGTACGCTGCGCCGGCGCAGGCCCGACCTCACTTGCTTAAACGCAGCCGACCAAGACGGACGTGCGCCCCAAAGCCGCGCTCCAAACAAAACGTGACCAAATTGTTTTTTAATCACATAACAATTGTAAACGAAAAGTGACGTTAAAACTGTGTTATCGTGTGGTGTTAATGGTGTGCTGTGTTTTGTGTACAAGAAACCGAGGGTGCTTTCACTGGACTGAAAGTTTTTAAATATTCATTCGGAGAGCTTCTTGTTTATAAGAACGGATTGCGAACAATGATGAGGTAAAGTTTATATAATGCGGAATATATGGCCAATTTATATTAAAGTAATAACTAACTAATGATATTAAAATTCAAGTAAATTATTAAGCTATATTTAAAGAACTATCTGACACAAAAGCAGTAGTGGAAAAAAAAAACAATAGCTTATAAGTCAAAATATTAACCTTCTAATGTTCTTATTGCTAATACATGCATAATTGCATAGTCTGTGAGATGGTTTCGTAATTGCGTGCAAAAAAAACTAATTAATAAAGAATACATGGAACATCACGTGAATGTTTTTATGCTAAATTTTCAGTTACGCGATATGTTATCGTAAAAGATCGAGATGTTTGCTCTCATACTTTCAGCGATAAATGACATGGGATACCTAGTTTAGTTATCAACATTTGTGTGAAAACATACAAAGATTATGTAAGATAAATAATTTCTATATTATATTTATCAGCAGTGAAAGTCTTTCAATATAAGTGAAAATCCATTTGAAACAAATGTGTAAAATACAACTCTTAAAATTTAACAAAAAAAGAGAAAGCTAAGATGGAACAAATTAAATATAGTCAAAACAAATATAAATTCATAGACCAATTTCAAGGATTCAAACGCACCTGATTAGGTATCAGATTAGAGCACTACAACTTAGTGCAAAACATTGGGGATCTCTACACCTCGCTACTGAAATAGATTCTATTTATTTATTTAAACCTACTAAAAGTGCAACATAAATTAAATACATACTTATTAACAGGACTTTCTCCCTAAAACTGTACAACTGCAGTACCAAAAGAAGGATGAAATAGTGATCAGGCTAATTACTATACAATGTGAAGACAAACATAGATACCTATGTGCCAAAAACTGAAAAGCAAAACTCAGATTAAAAACAAACAGGTTTTTAAAGACTCGCAACTTCAAATTAAAATCTCCTAATGACGAGCCTTTAATATGATTTACATATTTAAATCTAAATCTATCTTGTATCATTAAGTGGCACATACCAGACAAATCTTTAACTGCTACTTCCTTATTCTGAATATACCACGATATGTTACGTCTCTGAGATATTAATTCTACATTAGCGTGTAGATAGACTAAAGATACATCACAATGGTTATTATTTAATTTTTCGTACGCTCGCGCTCTTTGACGCGTGACCGTAGAACCGAGGGGTCCTGGGTTCGATTCCCGGTCGAGACGAAGAAAAAAAAATGTCTCGGTCTGTTAGGACACAGAAGGCTGATCACCTACTTGTCCCTAAAGAAAATCGATCAGTGAAACAGATGTATGCATAATGTATCTGCCCCTTACCCCACTACGGGGACACGGGACACGCTCTAAGTATAAGGATGTTCAAACAGAACATATAATATAATACTATACTAGGTTACTCAGTCAGGTAGTCAGCTTTTGAAGGTTTGAAGTTATTACAGTAGCACTGCTTTGGAAATATCAGCGATATCTTCATCATTATAAAATTGCAAATCAGATAATTTATAACCAATTTTCGTCTGAAATCAAAAATTCTGTTCAGGGACAGGATCTTCACACAATCTCACCCATGAAAGCTTTCGGGCTTATTTTGATTTATATATTTAATTGCATAGAACGTATAAATTTCGACTTCAACAACTTCAGCGACTCAGCATTTACTTGACATTAACACAATCCATACTTATATTATAAATGCAAGTTACTCTGTCTGTCTGTCTGTTACTCAATCACGACTAAACTACTGAACCAATTTTCATGAAATTTGGTATGGAGATATTTTGATACCCGAGAAAGGACATAGGCTACTTTTTTCCCGTTAAAATGACGCAATCCCGGAAATCCCACGGGAACGGGAACTATGCGGGTTTTTCTTTGACTGCGCGGGCGAAGCCGCGGGCGGAAAGCTAGTATCTGAATAATTGTCAGTCCATCATACATAATCAAGTCAATCCTACAAGAACCTACTTTATCCTTATTTAAATGCTAGATTCAACATATCCTTGGATCTCTGTAACTGTATACCATACGATACAGTAACTGAAGTAGGTTGACCAGGCGTGGTGCACTATGCAATGAAATCATCACAACAAACCATTGATTGTGACTCATGTGCATCTGATTATTACCTTTTTAACCTAGATTGTTGTTAATATCCTGATGAATCATACATTGAGGTCAAAGTTTACTATTTCTTATGATTTTCTTTAAATGGATGTTCTATCTAAACATCACTTTTAGTCTTTCCAGACTCCTTCCATACCTACATAATCTGATCTTTGCCTATGAAATATCCAATCGAAGGATATTCAATATATTGTGTTAAGTACCTATTTCACTTATTTCATAAATTTTATTTATGTAAGTTTTACTTGTTTTGTTGTTGATATAACACAAAGACGCAATACTGCTAAATACGGCATTTATAAGGAAAATTGTTACCAGAATTAAATATAACAGGAATTGAGATACCATTTATAAACATTAAAATAAGGTTTTAGTATTTTGCTTATTGCCGGATGTTTAAATTAACTTTCTGATATTATTTTTAAATAATCAAAAAATATGGTTGCATTCGTAAAAACTTCTACCATAAGTGCCAAGGAACACCATCCATCGAGACTACCTAGTTAAAAACTATTTAAAATAAGTGTTAAGTAGTGAATCAAGAACGAACCCATATGCTGAGAATATGTGTCAAAGTGATGACAGATATGGATTCAATGGTTAAACTTCCTTCCCCTTTTTTCGATGACGAAAATATCAACGGATGGCGGTAATTAACTTATATTTTAAAAAAGCGGATAGTATTGCCACAGATAATAAAGTACTATATGTGTACTAGAAGCTAGCTTAAAAATATTTTATTTGTAAGTGTTCTCATTAAATATTCGTTTTGCAATTCATTTTTTATTATATCTACATTTCTGCATTTGTTTGATAATACATATTAAAGAAAAATAAAGAACGCAGAGTGATTTTAATTATCGCAAGAAGATATCGCGAAATACAAGTATCTAACTATTGGCCAATATATTTTCCAAATATTTAACGAAAAGAAATGACCTTGCCAAGAAGCTTATATCTAATACACTGGAGATTGCACTATGATCATTAACTTGTAACAAGAAAATATGACCTAGAATGACGTCAGTCATGTTTTTTGTCTCTTTCTGTTGAGTGACCACGCTGGTTTGTAAATTCAGGATTTTTCAAAATAGAAAAAACTAAAAATCATGGTCTATAAATAATAACGACATAGGTATATTTTTAACAGTATTTATATTATAATATTATGGTCATACTTTATAGGTACATACAATTTTAATTGGTATAGAATGATAGTTTTAAATAACTTTTGGCTACAAAGCTTGGATATGAACCGATATATAGCATTAACATCCTTTGTAAATAGAGGAAAGTTGTGTTTTGCATCAGATGCTGTTTACCAAATTGTAAGCTACTCAGATCTTCTTTTTAAACGCGTTGCTTCGACTGGTCAATTTCAAGCCAAAATCATCAAAGAAAAACTGTTTAGCTGCCTTGCACAAATTTCAGCTAACTTTACAAAGTTTATTTTTCAAAAGGTATTTTTTTCTGGGTCGTAATCCTCAGTAACCTTGATGGGCACATATATTTCTTTTTATTTTACTTTTTGGAAAGCTGAAATACGTAAAACAAAAAAATATAAGGTAAGTTAAAAAAGTATAAATTTCAATGTAAAAACGAACAATTTTATAACTACATGTGAGTGCAACACCGATGTCGTGTGTTGTTTCATTACTAGTAACAATCTTTAAAATGGTGTTCTAAATTTTCATCATAATATTGTTATTACAATATATTCTCCTCGCTATCCATAAAAACTCGTCATCATGGTTACCTTACTTGTTAAATTTGTTTATTGAAAACTTGTTGAAAAATGATAAAGTATTGGGGAAATAACAAATTTAACATGACTGCTTACTAAAATGATGCTAAATTAGACAATTTTTGCCATTGAAATGATTCTAAACAGGTAAATGCAGGAGTATTGAGGAATATTGTAAATAACGTAAATATACACTTGCCTGTGAAATTCTATGCCAGAATTTGGTATCCAAACACTTCTGCAATTTTGCACAATACAATGCATTCATTATATTCGGAAAATATTCATTAAATAAGCAACAATATTAACTTAAATATTCGAAGCGACGCAATTTTTTTGACACACATGCCATATTGACAAAGTGAGAGTTGCTACAATTTTATTATGGTGACTACCCATAATCAGGGAGTATCGCTTTTTAATAATTGGTTTAGATACTTATTTTATTTAGCATAAATAATAATTGTCTCATCCAACAATGATTCTGAATGACGTTTTTGGCAATTTATCAACAAACTCATGTACAAAAACTAACCTTTTGCACAGAATATTACGGCATACATAGTAGCCTTGGGAAAACTTCGTATTAACAGTGGCAATACCAAGTTAGGTGTGAAAGTGATAAAAAACATGAACTGGGCAATATTTTCTTGTTACACGTCAATGCTCATACCGAAATCTCCAGTGTATTAGATATAAGCTTCTTGGACCTTGCAATATAAACTAATTACAATGTTAATCGAAAAGAATTATCAAATAATTAAGTAGTTATTTCTAAAAAGTAATTATGTACCAAGTACCAACTCCGTCCCAGAATAATATGAAACCAATGAAACGAATAAACATTTAACGCATACAGATATAACTATGTATAATGTAGACACAAAAATAAAACAGATAATAAATTATGTATGCATGCCACAGACCATAATCATCGTATTTGAATACCGTGAACAATGATAATCTAAAACCACTGTTGTATTGACATTTGATTGACTCCCATTGTTTTTAATAGTCAATATTGATCCTAATCATGTGGATATGTATTTTTTAATTAGCATTGCTTCTAAAATAGCTTTAGGTACGTCATAAATATAATTTGAAAAACTAAAAAACACGCTTAACTAAAAAGTAAAAAATTAAAATCGAGTCGAAAGGTTACATACAAACAGTGATTAACTTTGCCTTCATATAAATAGAAAATGGGAAGCAGGATATAACGAAAGGCACAACATTTTATTTGTACTCAATACTATTAATATGGAAAAGTATGTTGTATAACTACAAAAACTATCGTTCCATAAAAGAATTTTGCGTAAAAAAATAAATAACTTTCGATAGAATTTAACATACATTTCAACGGAAATTATGATCTACCTGATCTAATTGCTCGGTTTTACTTGAAATCAATTTGTAGATACATAAAATATTATGTTCTAATAGGTGATTACCTGTTTGATGATACATATCTACTAGGATAATAGAATAGGACATATTTTGGGACAGTTTTCAAGCTTCATTTTTCTATCACACGATTTATTTTAATATAATGTTAACATCTGTTATCAATCCATTCACAGCCTTTGCAGACGCTATCAATGAAATAGCAAAAAAACCTCCATAAAATATTTTCCTATACAAATCGTATTTTCCCAGAAACGAGAAGTCTATTTCAATTAAATTTTACATTTTGTGATGTTATTGTAATATGATGAAATATTCAATTTTCTCTGCATGTTTTCTAAAAATTCGTTATTTAAAAATTATAGAATTTTTCTTACGCAACATTACCCGATATACATTGTCTATGAAGGCTCTTCACGGTTGACAAGGCTCGACCCGAGCTCAAGATTAACTCGACTAGCGCATGACGAATCTGTGATCTTGTTTTGCTTTCCACTTTCGATTTTATTAGAATACAATTATACCTAGGTAATTATATTATTAACTAGCGGTCCGCCCCGGCTTCGCCCGTGGTACATATTCACGTTTTCTCTACATAAGAACCATCCTCGTACTTCAAGGAATATAATAAAAAAAGAATTAAAGAAATCGGTTCAGCTGTTCTAAAGTTATGCGCTTACCAACACATTTTGGGATTCATTTTTATATTATAGATAATATTGTTTAGTGCTTGGGTTGTAACCTGTACCTAAATAATATACTTGTCAATCAAGCCAAGATAATAACTGCATACCAATCTCGAAATTTTCTGCGAATTTTAATGCTAATATGTGAAACGGCTCTACCACTTTAGGTGCTGTTTTCACGATCATGCTTTGAATTTACATTTTTTTATTCTGAATAATCTATCCTAACACAACTATCTAATTACTAAACAGTCCGAATATCAGTCAATATGCGGAGAAAAAATAATTCCTATACATACATTAACATTTTATCTCTACATACGTCCATGACAATGAAATTTCTCATTACCTCATAATTACAGTTTATACATTAAACAGTTGATAAAGTTACGTATTTAGAAAGCTCGTAAAATACAGGAAGCGATCGCTTGTATCTTGGGTCAGTAACATTAAACTAATATACGTTATTTATAAACTGCATAGGGTCGGCAAACTGTAGCATTCTACGCTTATTTTAGAATATATTTTTGGCATTTGAAACTAAAATGTAAAGCCCTAACATAGATTAACCTAATATATTAGCTACCGGATTTTGGAAAAATTTCTTACATTTTGTTTATTAAACAACAGAATGTATACAGCATTAAATCTTCGTCTTTGGCTAGTTCATGAAGTATTTCACATAATAGTCCAAACTCTTATCAAATATGTTTACTAGATAAAATCTATACATATTCATACGCAATGCGTAATCTTGTTATTTTTGTTTTACACCGCCGATTTATCATAACGTATGTTTCAACGATTTCATCGGAAAAAAACTATAATCAACTAAAATAAACAAATATGATCGGTATAGCATGAGACTAAAATAATCAAATTTAAAGTATGTGAAAACTGCAGCGTGGAACCATCAAAAGGGGACACCTGCAGTCGACGATGTATATCTTCTTAATATATATAAATCTCGTGTCACAATGTTTGTCCTCAATGGACTCCTAAACCACTTAACCGATTATAATAAAATTCGCACACCATGTGTAGTTCGATCCAACTTGAGAGAAGGTTTTATGTTTTAGGTTTTATCCCGGAAATCCCTCGGGAACGGGAACTATGCGGGTTTTCCTTTGAAAACGCGGGCGAAGCCGCGGGCGGAAAGCTAGTACTATATATGTATTATCTATAGATAACAATGACTATAATTCCTAATAACTATCATAAGGTTACTCAACTTATTTCTGTGGGGGGAAGTAGTTATGTCATGTACAGATTGACAAATAGATATGGCAATACATATAATTTCTGTTTAGTTAGCAAATGCTATTATCGTCGTATAGATTATCTGTTTACTGCGAATAACGAAACCAATCACTTCAATCCATTTCACAAGCTTTGTGACGGATTTAAAGCGTGATTTATTTATGAATATAAAACCTATTTTTAAAAGATAGAAGTGATAAACTTTACTGCTCTTTCTCATAAAACTACTGAACAGATTCGGTTTTTTGGTATAGTAATAGCTCTAGAGTCTAGAACAACTATAATGCCATCAACTATCAGTGCTTGCCTTGAATACTTATCTAACACCGAAAGAATTTTTCAAATCGGACCAGTAGTTCCTGAGATTAGCGCGTTCAAACAAACAAGCTCTCCAGCTTTATAATATAAGCACAGTATTACTGTGGTATTACCATATTTCCTAGGAAAATAATATTGTAATACTGTGATATAAGTATAGATAGCTGTTAAATAGTGAACTCCCCAACCAACTAGAGAACTTATTAAGTTATTACCAAATAGCTTCACATAGAACTTCATTCCAACAGGGAAGTCAATCGAAATTGCATACATCACGATACATCGAATACGTAAAAACGTGATAATTCCATACAATCGTAATCTCTGATTACATGAGTCAGTGCTGTAATAGCAATGATCGATACGTCAGTCTGAATTACTGCTTCTACGGGTATTGTAGTGCTGATGTCTTTTAAAAGTATCAAACAGTATTTTGAACATGTAAGTCTTTTGTCTATACGTAATAGAAGTCGTGTTTGTGGTTACTTAACTCCGAAATTGCTTGACCGATTGTTTGTGTATAGCTGGTACTAGTAGGTATGTCGTTAAGTTTATTTCATAGTATCAAAATAATATAAGTGATAATAATTAGTAAATTCAAAATAATATCATGAGATAAAATATCAAAACAATACCGGTTGTGTCATTTTCATTTGTTTGTTTAGGTATACATCGACAACTTTTTCATCTTATGTGTAAAATTTATTTAATTTTCTTTCGTTATTTCTTATAATAAACCAATAACAAATATTCATAAAAATATTCTTCTATACAAACGAACCCCCTTTTATTATCACCGATTTTTACTAGACGACTTATCACTATACCTAGTCAAACTTTTTTGCCTTAGCCCTCATAGAAACCATTTGCATGTTATCTTCATATTATCAACCTCAACATCCAAAGACACAAAGCACCGTAACCATCAATTAATATTACGGTAACACATCGGTTATTTCTCACGAACTCAAATGGGTACTAACTAGTTTGAGTTCCGTTCTCTGATGGATTAGCATCCTACAGATGCAATCTTCAAGACTTGTTATTACGGCGCATCTATGCTAATTTATTAAAAAAATATTTTGAATCTACGATTAAAGTAATAAAAAATGATTTGAAGTGGCATTGAAACTGAGAATATATAATATGGAGGATAATATAGAAAAACTTCCGGAAATTTGATTATAAACAGCTGCTATTAATGACCTAATTAAAAAATTATAAGAATGTTGTTTCTTGTTATCTTATAAAAAGTGAACCTTTAATTAAATTAGGTCATTAAATTCAATACAGCAGGTGTATCACATTCATCTATATATAAAAAGTAATCGTACTATATAAACCAACTAGTGGTTCGCCCCGGCTTCGCCCGTGGTACCTACATGTTTAAACTATCCTATCTCTCAAGTTGGATCGAACTGCACATGGTGTGCGAATTTTATTATAATCGGTTAAGTGGTTTAGGAGTCCATTGAGGACAAACATTGTGACACGAGATTTATATATATTAAGATAGGGTCATTGCGCCAGTTCGCGTCCACTTAGTGCAGTTGGAAAGTTTGAAGGAGAAAATAAAAATGTTCCAGAACAAATTTCAACGCAAAATTTATGTAACGTGGTCATTACATAGTCTATTTTAAGATTTACTTTCAATTGTGTTGGAAATATCATGTGGTTTTTATTTATCTAGACAAATAGCAGAATTAGGCGTTTTACCCAGTTCGCGTCCAAAAATTCCAGTTTGCGTCCACCCGTGGACCAGTTCGCGTCCACCAGCTTAGAAAAAGAATTAAAAGTGTATTGGGTGATATTTTATCAGATAAATGCAAATAAAAATTAGATTTTAATAAATTATTTATTTACGAATATAGTTATTTAATAAAAACCGGCCAAATGCGAGTGGGACTCGCATACCAAGGGTTCCGTATTAACCTGTTTTTTTTTCATATGTTTTATCTGTAAATGATTATTTTTTCAATATTTCCCTTATTCGTGCTATAAGACGTTGCTTCGTACCAAACTTCAAGTGTCTGTGTTCACGTAAAGTACCCTGTAGGTTTTGATTCCCTTGCGAATGTCGAAATTTACGAAAATTTGCAGCATAAACGGCTGTATCTTTTGAATTCTTTGGCTTATAGGATTGATTTTTTCACTGCTTCAAGGGACCGTAGACTTGAGTATATTCAATATAAATTTCAGCCTTATACCTGAACGCGTTACTGAGAAAAAGGGTCTTGACAGAAAGACAGACCGGCAGACGGACATACAGACGGACGGATATCAAAGTGATCCTACAAGGATTCCGGTTTTTTAATTTCACTGTAAGGAAACTGGAAAAACTTATTTATATTTATCTTCTCATCATTAATAGAACTAAAAATTAACAAAAAACAAAGTTACATTATGTAAATAAATAATAATCAGTTCTATTAAGATTACCTACCTATACCCTATTTTTTAGTTTCTAATGAATTAAATTTCTTTTTTGTTTATATTATTTTCTTAACCACAGACTTATTGACTCTCATTCTCAAGTCTCATTCTTAGAATACCCATTTTAAAATGAAAAAATAGCATAAAAATTTGCTAATTTGAATGAAAATTTAAATTACCAGCTTGTAGTCTTAGTCAAAAATTTACAATCTATTTTAAATTATGTATTTTAACAAATAATTCATTGCTACGTAATGAAAAACAATGTGGACGCAATATGTTCTATTGATACTATACTATAGGTATAGTTTGCGCCCACCGTGGACGCAAAATGGAAGTTGTACAAATTCGGTGTAGTAATTCGCGTCCACCTTATTTTAGCTATTAATTGTAAACGAAATAAGCTGATTTATAATCCATACTATTCCATGTTTTGTTAGCAAAGTAAAGAAACAGTTACATATTCAAAAATTCACATTTAACAATAAGATACTTACCGCCAAACGCGACGCTGCGCACTATTTTTTTTCTCAAAATTCCGCGCGTTTTAGCTCTCTCGTCTAATAGCCAAAATTAAATATTTTATTTAAATAGGATAGGCGGTGCGCAGGCATATTTTGAATATGTGTGCATGTCTCTTATACAGTGAGGTATTATCGGAAATTTTTCTTATTACAATTTTGCATAAATTTTACTTATTTTCGTGAATTTTCTAAAAGATATCCGCAAAATGGACGCGAATAGGCAGGTGGACGCGAACAGGCGCAATGACCCTAATATATGTAACTAGCTTACCGCCCGCGGCTTCGCCCGCTTTGTCTATCTATTAAAAAAAACCGCAGATGTCAAAACTTATACAAGGTCATAAATGAAGAGAAAGTATAACTACGGTAGCATCCATAAACATATATACTTTTACTTTTTATTATATTTGGGTTGCCATAACAATGTTAAACATCTATTGTCTGAGGTTTAACAATGTACGTAGGCGCGCCAAACGGAATTGGTTGACGGTATGTGACCGTATTTTTGTATGGGAACGTGAAGGGAATTGGAAAAATATGAGCTGATTTATCTATTGGTGATTGAATGTCTTTATTATATGTATTATAATGTCTTCCGTCTTTTATCCTAAAACAATCTACTGCTACTCAATAGGTACTCGTAATTCTTCTTTGAGTAGAACTTTGGAACTTTAAACACACCTCTTTCCGATCATAATTGAGTTCTATAAGTCTCTAAACAAACTTTTGACTCATTTTTATTAGTTGTAAGTATATTTTACAGTAAAAAAATACCATAAACAAGTTGACTCAGCTATAATAATATATAACAGATTGAGCTCCATTAAAAATAAAATTACCTCTAAAGCAATAACAGTAAATGCTATTTTATGCAAAAAATAAAAATAAAAAACGGGTCATACTGCAAGGTTAACTCTATAAAAAGTTTAATTTGGTCATTGGTCAAGTTTCTGCAATATTATTAAACAATTTCTTATGAAAAATAAATTCGAATAGGAATGTGGTTTAAAAAAAACATTTTAGCGTTAATTAGTTTATTTCTCAATAGTAAATATAAACTAGTCATTTTTAAGACATTTATAAAGGCTTATAGAAATTGATGATGGAACGCATGGTCCCAAAAAATATATAAAAGAAAATCTATCATACCATACGACCAAAACAAAACCATACCATACATTTTGGCTTTAGTAATCAAAAAAGTTTATATATATTAAAACATAAAGAACCGGAGTTGTTAAAACATCTGTTTCATAACCTTTAAATTTTTGTTAAAAATTAGTTCCAATTGCAATTTATAAACGAACGCGTCCTAAATGTCAGCTTATATTATGTCAGTTTATAAAAAATGGCAGATGTATTAACAAAAATAATTAGATGATAATAACATTCCTGAAAATGCTACAGAATTATATACCTAATCTTAAATATATAAATAACTCGACAGTATCATAGTTTAATGAAAGAAAGAATATTATATCTAAAAAATTTAATATGTTTTGACCTTTTTCCTCTTAATTAAAGGAAGTTCAAACATAATCTAATTATAGAACCATTTCCATAATTATAGAGGTTTAAATTCAACGTAAACAAATAAAAAGCCTGTATTTTATCGAATTCTTAATCTCTAAATTTATAATGCAGCCCTTGAACACACGTAACAACCTTGTTAAAGATAAAACGATTTTTTGCAACTTTGACAAAAAAGAAAAAACTAATTTCGTTCTGCACGTTTATGATTGCGTTTGTGCTAAATACGTATATAAAAAAGCGGGAGGAATTTTAAATTAAAATACATGTCAATTTAAATTCAGTCAGTTGTTATTTTTTTAAGAATCTGATGTACCTAGTTACTTCTTCAATCTAAATGATGTCAATTAAATATTTACTATTAAATACATTTCATTATTTTTGTCGACTTTCTCTATAAAGTCAAGATTTGATCTGATTATTTTGATGATGATAACTGAACATTTCCTGATTAGATATTGAAAATATATGATAAGATTCTATTAAATTTCTATGAGATGTTCTTCACAAATATTATAAAACTCTTGATTTTCGTGTTATCACACGATGTTTAGTGTGTTTAGTAATTTTTGCCTATAATTATGTTGCGTAAATAGTAAAT